>NC_081798.1:7259305-7414305 GCF_963082965.1 Carassius carassius
GTGTACCTGACATTTAGAGTAGCAAGAAGCTTGACTGTAGTGAAAATACTTTAAAATAATGAGTAGCTTTAATCTTAGGAATCTGCACTGAAAAGTAAATAGCCTCCACTACAGCATAGGTCTCAACTGAGCATGTAGCAATGTCTATTTGGCTGTAGTCTCTGCTTCATGGTGATGCCATTACTGTAAACAGCATCTGGCGGACACACTTCATAACCCCTTTAAACAGCAGATTACTGAGCTGTAATGAGCTTGTGTTCGTGTGCTACAGCTTGCCGCATATTTGCACCTTGGGCTGTGGGTATAGCTAGTAGAGTGTGATATTCTTTCAAGAGCCATGTGTAACAAATGAGATCTGAAACTTACCCCTAACACTGTCTGTAATGCTAACTTGAACTATTGTGATACTCGGAAGCCATCCCAAAAAGCTGACGAATCCATGAACAAAGCCTTCAAGGAACTGTTTGGTAATAACCCATAAACCATTACCATTGTGTCTTAAACAGGACACTGAACTGTAGGTTCCTTCAAGGCAATTGTCCCTGTACTAGATTGACCCTAATTATTCCCAAGTATTTGGTGTCCTAATATGTATGAATTCCATTGCATATTTTATTTATTTATTTATGCATTTATTTATTTTTGGTTATCTTTGCAGTTAACTTTCGAATCAGTTGGTCCAATTTTGTAGTGCGTGTTTGAATTTAAAAAAAATGTTTCATTGTCTGAATTCATTTTGAACACTCTAAGTTTACTGTATGCTTAAAAAATGTTTGTTTTAAAATAATTGTATTTGTCTTCCTTTGCTCTTAGTTCTTAGGAGAGGTCCCAGAGAATGCTGTGGGTGTGGTGGTGGCCAATTTGACAGTCAGAGAC
Source organism: Carassius carassius (assembly GCF_963082965.1). Classification (NCBI taxonomy): domain Eukaryota; kingdom Metazoa; phylum Chordata; class Actinopteri; order Cypriniformes; family Cyprinidae; genus Carassius; species Carassius carassius. The sequence continues at coordinate 7,260,182 of NC_081798.1, forward strand.
AAGGACCAGCCTCATACACCAAACTGGAACGCCGTCTATAGGATTACAGGAGGAGATGCGATGGGCCATTTCGCTATACGCACTGACGAGGTCACCAATGACGGCAAGGTCATAGTAGTTAAGGTAGGTGTATCCAGTTGATTACATTGTCAAACATTATTCGTGGTTCTCAAATTGCTGATCTTTTGATTTTTAACTCTAAATAATCAAACATTCAACACTCTCATCCACTGTACAGTATGTCCTTTACCTGGTATTAGCTTTAGAAAGGCATCATTTCCACTTAGAAATTAGTGAGAAATCTAAAAACCTTCAGCATATCTCAATACTATTCATATTAAAACCTTTTAAATTTAACGAATGGTAAAAAAAATTAGGGATGCACCGGTTGACCGGCCATAAATCGAAACCGGCATTTTTGCTTAAAATACGCGATCGACAATCGGCCGGTTTTTGCTCTTTTTTCGGCAGATTTTTTCCGGAAAAAATTTTTTGCACATACTACATTGTAATCTTTCGCTTTGTCATTTGTGTGGAAGAGTATTTCGAAATCTGTGCGCAGGACACAGGCAGCCGTTCAGCACTGGAAATGCAGAGCTTCATGTCTGAGGCACAGATAGCAGGAAACTATCAGCCGTTGGTGTACTGGCACACAAATAAGAGTCCTTTTTCTGCGCACACTGAAGCTGCACGAGAGTATGGGTCCGCGCCCTGAACACGAGTAGACCGTGAAGAGATGTTCAGCTCAACTTCTCACGTGTTGGATGAGAAACTAAACGAGACTAAACTTATAAAAATGAAATGTTTTTTTTGTTTGTTTTTTGTAAGTTAGAACTTGCATACACGTTTGAAAAGCCAGAAGTAAACGTCAGTTATGCATTAGGATAATTATTTTTACTTTACCTTAAAATTACATGGACTTTATTTGATTTAAAAATCACCTGCTGTAGCACTCTGAAAAAAAGTTTCATTCATGAAAAAAAGTGTTTCATTCATCCAATTAAAACATTTTAGGGTAATGATTCACATCTATATTTTTTTACTTGAGACAATAAGTTATTTATTTTTCATTGGCTCAAGTAAAAAAATATAGATGTGAATCATTACCCTATTTTTTTTTTTTTAATTGGATGAATGAAACACTTTGCATCTTTGTTTTATTTGCACCAACATTATTTGATTTTAACATTTTGGAATAATGTATTTATATAGCATACTTTTATTTAGTCTCACTGGTGAAGACCTTTTTTTTTATTTAAAACCAAATTTAAAAACTGAAACAAATACTGAATGCTGATTAAGAAACATCTTATTGAATTTGTGTTGTTTGGACTGCAGAACTATGCAGTTATTGCCTTTAATTTCACATGGTTACAGTTAATTTTTTCATTTAAGGCCAGTTCTATGTAGTTTCAACCCAATTTAAATACAAAAGCTTAATGCTGATGTCTGTACCATCTATGTTTGTATTATGTGTTTGTAGGCTACTTACTGTGCAGTTTCTGCCGTTAATTTCAGATGGTTACCGTTATTATTTTCAGTAGCCAAAAGCCAGTTTGGCCTATTAAATACCAAATAAACATCTTGTTTATGCACACTTTCCTTCTTTCTTGTTTGTTGCTTAAAGATAAAAATAAAATCGGAAATCGGTATAGGAATCGGCCAGTTTGCTTGTAAAAAATTGGTATCGGAATCGGCCATGAAAAATCATGATCGTGCATCCCTAAAAAAAATTATTATAATAATACTTTCAATTGCTAAAACCATAATAATTTACGAAGCAGGATATTGCAACCCAACACAAGTAAATGGTTCACAGATTACTGAAAAACGGAAAAAATCTATGATGCGTAATCTTTTATTCCCCCCTCCCCCCCCAGTTTTGTAGCCTTTAAGTGTTTGGCCATTTTCAATGATGTGTGTGAGAGAGAGAGATAGAAGCCATCTGTAAAAATGTATTTCAGTCTTTTTGGAAGTGTTACACAGCTTTCATGGTCACATGTGGTTCGGCACACCACATTTCTAACCACAGAACAGCTGATCCTCTCACACTCATCTCCTTGTCAGCTCCTTCTAACCTTTACTCTAGGGTTCACTTCATCTCCTAACTCAAACTGAAGTCACTTTCAGTTCCTCTTCTAACACTTTCTGGAGTCTCATTCAACCTGAATGTGAAGAGTTAATATCTTATTGAAATGGGTTTTGCTGTTTCATTGAATGGTTTCATTGAATAAAAAAAGCCTCTTGCTCATGTTACCAGGTCTAAAATCTCCTTCCTGTTAACAGAGCACAATCAAGTTGTTTAAAATCTGAAGGAACTTGTGTATTTGTGTGCATACATGTAGCCGGTCGACTATGAGAGGAATGACGCCTTCACGCTGATGGTGGTGGTGTCGAACCAAGCTCACCTGGCCAGCGGGATCCCCTCCTCGCCGTCCTCCTCTGCTGCTGTTTCCATCAAAGTACTGGATGTCAACGAGGCCCCCGTCTTTCCTTCCAACCCTAAAATCATCCGTTTTGAAGAGGGGGTGCCTGCTGACACCACCCTCGCTACTTTTGCTGCACTGGATCCAGACCGCTTCATCCAGCAGACTATCAGGTAGAGAGGAATGACAGCAGGGGCTTTAGTTGTAAGCTTGGGATGTCAATCTTTCTGAGTGAGCGTAAATCATGTCAATCATTTATGTTATGTTCTCACTCAAACACATATATAGTGTGTTAGTGACAAAGTGTGTCTACAATGCTAAAATAAAAATAAAAGTTTACTCCAAAGATGAAAGGTTATTATTAATATTCACTTAATTTTCAATTTTAAATGTTTTTTTTGTATATATTTATACCTTTTTCAGTCAAAAAGTCTGATTAAACTCAATATCAAGTGATGTAACCAATGTCATGCATTTTTTTTACACATTATACCTGAGCGTAGGCTATGTATCCTAATTATTCTTAAAAAAATATTTGTTGTTATTATAATAATAAGGACCCCAGGAGTCTGAAGTCAGAAGTCCACTCTGTTATATCATTTCCTGTTTTATGGCTTTCTATATGATTGTTACACCACACAGAGTTTTTAAAATATTAACAGTGTTTTAAATAATAATAATAATAATGTTGTTGTTTATTATATAGCTTAAATTTTTTTTAAGCAGTTTTATTCATATATTTAATATGTATATCATGGATGTATAATCCAGTCTTATTTAGTGAAAATTTATTTTTGTTTTATTTATGTCTCATAGCAACAATACTGTTAATTAAATACTTTTAAATAGTTTCGGTCCGGAGTCTTATTGAATGATGGACTGAGGCAGCAATTGCTATTGTTAATTTACATAAAGCGCTCATTAGCTGAGTGACACACATGAATAGCAAATCAAGATGTCTGCCACATAAAGTCTAGTTTATTCTACCCACTCTTCTCGCTTTTTAATTTTCAACTGAATCATTCTTGAGTTTTAAAATTCCCATAAATCCATGAGGGCTTTATTTGACTAGTGAGTTTAAGAGCCATTTTTATAGAAACCAGGCTTAAAACAAATCCATCACTCCCGAGCACAGGTCAACTTCTGACTTTGTAAGCGAGCGTCAGAAGTACATGCAATTTCCATACATATAAGTGCTTAATTTTCAAGTTGTTGTATGTCAAGTGATGTAGCACGTATCGTTCGCACCATTAGCACCCCAGGAGCAGCTAAATGCTTTTAATTGACTCTCTTCTGTTCTAGTCCCTTGGTTGTGCCTGGGTTGCCAAGCAACAGGGTGAAAGGTTGTCGATTAATGAGCCGAACCGTTCTCCACACTGCTGCTTCTATTGTGTCTCTCCCTCTCTCTCTATCAGTCGTTCATGCTTGATCTCTCTTGATTTTTTTTTTTCATGACTCAGAAGTGTGCGGGCAACATGCCAGCTTGAAGTATCGATCCAAAGTTTGCCTCCCTGCATGTTCATACACACACACTTGGGGACCTTCACTAGACTTGCTCCATAGATCACTGTGTACGAGGAATGGTTCGATCAATACGGTCCACACTGTGGCGCTCTCGCTCTCCAAATCTATAAATGTTATAGGCTCAAATAAGTCACAGGAAAGTGCTTAGCAAACAAAAACTCTGACGGACAAACAAACAAACAAAAAGATGCAGTGTGGGCTTGATTATTAGCAATACCGAAATCATTTGAGCTAATAATTGAACACCAGTACGAATCGATACAGTGGCATTCTTACCAACCTTTGAGACCTGGTCTGGCGGATGAATAGGCTGTAACTGTTTTTAACGTCAGTGTTTTGGATTAATAGCAGGGAAGCCTGGTATATTACCCAATAATATATAGAAGAAAGATTATGTGTCAAATCTGTGATTTGATTGAGTGTAAATGTTTCCACATTTCTCTATGCAGATCCATTGATCAGAACAGAGCCCGTGCTGTGACTGAATGAGGGACATATCTTAATAATCCACGTTATATCCTCATAACAGACTAAATATGATTTTAACGGCATTTAAATGGATTGATGATCTCAAAGTTCTACATTATTACCCTCAGCCATACTGTTACAGCATAAATTATGATTGAATGTTGAGCTCTACGGCCGCGTCTTGCGGATGCTTATGGATTTTTATCCAGAGTAATCTGATGAACAAATGCTTTTGGCCTTCAGGTACTCCAAACTGTCAGATCCAGCCAACTGGCTGAAAATCAACAGGACCAATGGAAGGATTACCACCACAGCAGTGCTGGACCGCGAATCGCCTTATATGAAGAAAAACGTGTATGAAGCGACCTTTTTGGCCGTGGACACTGGTAAGAATGGAGGCGGGGGGAGTTGGAAAGTTTGAACAAAATCAACACTTTGAGTGTTGATGCTGTGAATGGGGAAAAATGGATTTAAACGATTGGGTAGGTCTGTTTGGAGAGAAGTTGGTTTGCTTGAACATAATTTGTCCCACAGAGCCGAAAAGCTGTTCACAGCCTATCGATTCATAACCTATCAGCACTGGGGCGCTTTTTAAAATCTGATTGGATTTCATTCTTGTGCCTTATTCAACCAAGAAGGTGTTCCACCAAAGCTGCTGTCCAATCGCAGTGGATTTGCCTGCCCATTTTTAGACAAACTTTCCTAAATGGACAGACTAATTGCTTAACACCATCAAAAAAACATCAGTAAGAGTTGGTATGAATAGGACAAATTCTAAACACATATTCAATGTAGTCTAGGTTTTAACTCACTTAGTTTTGCTCATGGTTTTTGAGGATGAGTAACTGATAAATGTTGGAATTGTTTTTTTGGTTTTTTTTTATTGTGCTTATTTACAGGAACTGTTTAACAAACCAGTTCATTAAAATAAATGGGAGCATCGATTGCTACATATGAGAAAGTGGATAGTTGAACGAACTGATTTACATGAATCAGATTTTCAAAAGATGCTTCTGAGGAAGAATCATTTAGGGCAAACTAATTTATTAAGATGACTCAGACTTTCCAATGCTACATATGAAAAACAAGGTTGTTAAGGAAAAAACAGTTTTCTGCAATAAATCAAACTTTCTAAATAACTTTCAAAAATTCTAAATAGGTTAAAAAGTGGGGGGGGGCTATTTAGGACAAACTGATTTTTTTTAAATGAATCCGACTTTCCAGGATCAGATGTTCTACATGAACCAATTCCAATTGAAACTGAATTGAAATTATCTAAATGAAATCAACCAATCCACTTAAATCAATTATTATTGATTTAGGCAAGCGTGTTTGATTATATTTTTGAATATCAGAAAGGAGATGTAAATAACAGTTTATTTGCCTGTTTATTTTTTGTCCAACTCTTTAAAATGTAGAAGCTGAAATTGCTTAACATAGTGTATTGCTTCAAAAGCTCTGAAAACTTCAGGGGAGGTTGGTATGATTAGGAAATTGATCGGTCCATCTCCCTGTCTTGGTGTGTTTTTCCCAGAAGTTTTCAAAGGTGTCTATAGTGGCAGGCCTTGTCAGGACAAAGCCTTTAGGGACTGGCGTTTTGTCTAGCAGTTGATACAGATGTCCAGGGTTGACGGGTTGTATTATCGGACCTTCTAATAACAGAATTTGACAGAATCAGTCTTTATAATATCTAGCCTGTTAGCTTTGGGAATGATACCGTGCCATGTTTTCCACAAATGTCCCTCGTCTGTGATGGCAGATTGTGTTTTGAGAGCGTGTAGGTATATATCTGACCTCTGTTGTTGTCTTTGATTCACTCACAGCCGCAGGGAGCAGCTATGTCTGTTTCTTCAGGCAAAGTTATTACACATATCTGTCCTCTGAGAGAGCCCAGCTCTATTAAAGGGAAAACAACTGTGTGAAATATTTATGTGCAGTTATCCTTTCTTATATCTGACACAATAGAGAGTTTTCAGGACAAATATATAAACTTTACGACCCTTACCCCTGACTGTCGTTATCCTTTTTCCGTCTCTTAGGTTCCCCTCCTGCCACAGGAACTGGTACTGTCCAGATTTATTTGATAGATGTGAATGACAACGTGCCTGTCTTAGTTCCTCAAGAGGCGCTGGTCTGTGAGCGGTCACGACACGGATATCCAGTCAACATCACAGCCTCCGATTTAGATTCAGAGCCCAACGCTGGCCCGTATGTCTTTGAGCTGCCCTCTTACCCCTCTTCTGCCCGCCGTAACTGGACCATTTCACGCCTGAATGGTTAGACTTGGATCTTACATATTACAAATTCAAAGTATTCAAGGATTTTAGCATTTCAACAGGTCATTGTAAATTCAGCTATTGTGTTTCCTTCAGGATAGTACATCTAACATTATTAATAGTGGATAGAAAAAAGATTTGTTGTTAATATGTAAATAAAGTTTCCAAAAATATCCACATTTTTAATTATTCTCTTATTAAAAATTATTCTCTTAATTAATCTCTTTTTAGGTAATTATGCCCAGTTGAAACTCCGGATCCCGTACCTGGAGGCAGGCATGTACAGAGTTCCCATTTTAGTTTCCGACTCGGGAAACCCTCCCCTGTCCAACACCTCTGTCTTGAAGGTGAAGGTGTGTCCCTGTGATGAAAACGGTGACTGTACTGTGCTCGGGGCAGTGACTGTGGTCGGGCTGGGAACCGGAGCTATCATCACCATCCTCATCTGTATCATTATACTGCTCAGTAAGTGATGGATGATTAGTGTGCAGATTGATGGTTTGATTTATTAATGAATAGATGATTAAATCAGAGAATGCAACAAAATCAAACCTCCGCAACATCAGTAAATTGTGATTAATAACCTTTCAACATGTCACTTAATTTTTGATTATCCATTTTCAGTCAACATTTTCTCAGCTTTAGGAACCTCCTAACAAAGTCTCCTTAGAAATATGTACAGGACTATTCCCATTCTGTGCGTGTGCCATTTAAAATTTAATTGTGAATTCCAAAAAGTATCATATATGAAATAATATTATAAACTTCCAAAAAATATTATATTATATTATATTATATTATATTATATTATATTATATTATATTATATTATATTATATTATATTATATTATATTATATTATATTATATTATATTATATTATATTATATTATATTATATTATATTATATTATATTATATTATATTATATTATATTGAAGTAAAGACATTTATAATGTTACAAATTATTCTATTTCAAATAAATGCTATCCTTTTGAATTTTGTATTCACTAAACAATCCTAAATTATATTTAAGACTAAATATTCAATTGTTAATTCTAAACAATGAACAATCTAATGCAGCCTTAAAAAATCTTACCAACCCCAGAACAGTATACTGTATCAGTAGGCTTACACATCTAAACTTAAACTATATAAAAGTGCATCAGAAAGTGTTTTGTTTTCTTAGATCTTGCCTATGGCACCAAATACGTCTGGACCGCCACTGGTGCCCTGTCAAAATTAAAAGATAGGTGCATGACTCCATGTATGTTTGTTTTTTAGGTATGGTTCTGTTCTTTGTGGTGTGGGTGAAGCGAAGGGAGAAGGAGCGTCAGACGAAGCCCTTATTGATCGACCCTGAGGATGACGTCAGAGATAATATCCTGAAGTATGATGAAGAGGGAGGAGGAGAGGAAGATCAGGTCAGTGTCACACACATCATGCTGTTATTGATTTTCAAGTCAAGGCTGTTTTGAAATTTTCAATAGTTTGCTGCTTTTATGTCAGTTGCAAGAGCGTTTCTGACCTTGTTTCAGACGTGACCTGGTATATTTTTATTTCTGTTGCAGGACTATGATCTGAGTCAGCTTCAGCAGCCTGAGTCTCTAGATCACATCATGAGCAAGCCTGCAGGTGTGCGGAGAGTGGACGAGAGACCTGTTATCCTAGAATCTCAGTACCCTGTCCGGCCCACGGTGCCACACCCAGGGGACATCGGGGAGTTCATCGTTGACGTATGCTCCCTCTGTTTCTTATCATGAAGATAATCTAGTTAGACCTCGAGTTTAGCTAATGCCTGCAGAGGGGCACAGGAAGGAAATACAGTTTTAATTTGAAACCAAGATTGGAAAGCCATACTTAAAAGAGGTCATAACAATTTTCTTTGCTGATTTCTACTTACAATCATAGTTTATTCAGGTAGAAATCATTCAAAAATAGTTTTTCATCAACAAACTGAGAAAAAAAAGGAGTTCTAAATCATTTATGCAAAAGATAACTAAGTGGAACTTAGAGAAGAAAATGTATTGTGTTCTAACAAAAATGTGGCAACACTTTACTTAAATGTACAATGCATTACAAAAGTCTGTTTAATGCATTAATTATAACAAGATATAATGAAATACAATGCACATTATGAATTATTATAATGCATTATACCCTTTAGTAACCCTTAATGATGCAATATACATAAAGGCTTTAAGTAAAGTCTTACTGAAAATTCTGTGCTGAAAAGTGCCGAACAAAGTTTGACGTATTAAAATAATCAATAATCTTTCCCAACCTTGCACTGCTTTGAGTTATGGAGAGTAGCAAGTGCTTCATACAAGCATAAACAGCATAATTTATAGTATTTATTAATTTAATTAATTAGCTTTTTCTGTAATATTTTCGGTTTCCATTTTAGTTTGTTCTGTAATTTTTTTTGTGTGCTTCTGTTGTTTTTATCACTTTAATTATCTCAATATTTCTGTTTAAATACATTTATTTTTTATTTCAGTTTTAGTTTTAGTCATGTAGTTTAGTCATTTTAGTCCTTTCAATTAGTTGCAGAGAAATTTGATTTAATATTTATATTTGAATATATTTTCTTTCAACTTAAGTTCAATTGCCAAAAACAGTTTTAATGGTTGGATGGATAGATGTGTTCATCTGATCTGCCTTATGTGAGAAAAAAAAGCACAAAATGAGGCATTTTTGCAGCTTAGTTTAAAAAAAATAGTCTTTGACTGAGCAGGAAGATACAGCTTGTTTTTATAGTGCATCAAGGTCTTTCATATCAAACGATCAAGGAAAATTTGATTCCTCCTGATGTGACCCCTTTATGCACTTTCCAGCAGCGGCTTTTAGAGCATTTTGTATGCGTCTGTTCCAGAAGCCCCATCTCACGTTCTCTCCCTCTCTCGTATTAGGGTCTGCGCGCGGCGGATAATGACCCCACTGCTCCTCCCTACGACTCCCTGCTGGTGTTTGACTACGAGGGCAGCGGCTCCACTGCGGGCTCCGTTAGCTCCCTGGACTCCTCCAGCTCTGGAGAACAGGACTACGACTACCTCAATGATTGGGGTCCTCGCTTCAAAAAGCTGGCAGACCTCTACGGAGGAGGAGGAGAGGACTGAAGGTGGGAACTCAAGGAAGAGGGGGGGTTAGAGAGGGCCAGGAGAGACAATCGGCTTCTCAGATGTTTTATCGAGAAGTCGCACGCCAAGCCTCCAACTGGGCTGATTATCTCTCAACTAAAGTTCCTCTGCACGCTACGGAGGCATCGAGAGGGGGAGGATATTGCCCTGCAGCCTGCTTTGGACCTTTGCTGCAATCAACAAGTATTTTACGGCTTTTTACAATATTTCGCGTTGTGGTTTCTTCAGTGTTGTTTTGTCACTCCTCTCGGACCACCTAGAGGCTCAAGATGGAATCGAGTTGCTACAACGAATTCTCGACGTGTGGGAATAAAATAAAAACGAGTGTTCGCTTTATCACTAAAGAGAGTTCCACACACACTTTTTCTCTCAACTTGAATTTCAGTAGAACAGAAGCACTGTTGTTGATAAAGTGCCTTTTGTGGTGTGTTTTGTATCGGACTCCTGCAATCTCAGGGTCGGTTGCCATTTTGAAAAGTTTCTTCTGTTGGGCACACACTCCCCAGTTCCTGTCCGCTCTTCTCGACTACCTTTTGCTTTCCTTTCATCCCTGCATTACCGGTGCAGAACGCCTCTTTGACTACTATGTGGAAAACAAACAAAGGAAACAGAGATTGTTTTGTCAAGACTTTTGTTGATAAACACAGGACTCATTTTCCCTTCAGAAATCTCATTCTCCCTTCAGAAATTGGAGCGTATGAAGTACAGTGATCCAATTATAAAAATCATTATTTCTTATTTTTTTTTTTTGGTTTTGTTTTTTTTTTAAACTTGACCGACCACGACCATATAATGTTATGTTGTGTACTGGTTGTGTAAAAAAAAAAAAAATCAAGGTCTTTATTTTCTAAAAGAAGAAAATATATTACTGGAGAATGCCTTTTAGCTCATACTCTTGCCTGCCTTGTACGATTTTGTGTTGCGTTTCCGAATTGTAAAGGTAATTTAGGCATGACAAGTTGCCAGACAGCGAGACTAAAAGTGATGGCTGAAGAAACCCGACTCTAGAAGGATTGCATCAGAAGAAACCTTCTTTTTTTGTCTTGAACATTCCCCTTTTCTAACTTTATAAGTTGATTCAAATATTAGACGTGCATGACTTCTTTCAAAACAATGTCTCAAATCTCTCGCACTTGTTCCTCTGTGGTCAGAATGTGAAAAGTAGTTGGCAAAGAATATACACAATACGGAATAAATATAATCTGAAAAAATTAATAAAAAACATACAAAAAAATTATTCAAAATGTTTAAAATGCTGTAAAATACTTATTTTTGAAGTATTATTTAAACATTTGCTGCTCTTCAAGCTCCAAGTCGGGCTAAATGACAGTGTCTGGACATATTTGGTTTATATTGTGCTTGAATGTGTGTGTGTGAGTGTGTGTTTGTCTATATCCTGTAGGATTTTTTAATTCTCTTTTTATATGTTTGTCTTTTGTATTTTTTCTTAGGTTTTACGTTCATTCTTTGGCTATGAGAAATGCAGCAGCGTTCTTTTTGTCTTGTCGTTCTGAAGAAAGTCTGTCTCGTGCGTTCTGTCCCTGGATAAGGGTCTAAACCTGCATTGCAGAGAAGCTTACAATCATGCCTGCTCCACCACTCAGTGTAACTGGTTTCTCTTTCCATTCATCTCAAATATTGGATGTGCTTTAGAGAATAAACAATCACATTTTTTGAAAAAAAAAAAAAAAAGGAAGATTCTCAAGTCTCTGTCCTGTTCATAACAGGTTCATGTCTCTTTTCTTCTCTCTCATACTTCCATGTTTCTTTCAGCAGCTTGTCATAATGTTTTCTGGGCATGAGTGAGCATTGCTTCATGCCATCAAGTAACAATTGAATTAAGCTGATATATCCAGTATGGGATTTCTGATTAAGCCATAAAATCAGGCCATTTAAAAATGGCAGCGTGATTATCATTAGAACTTCTGGATTTCCATGCATTACCATTAAATTAACATTTGACTTAACATAACTTTGGAAGACTGCTCCTCCTACACATTTGCCTTCAGAAGCATTAATAATGAAGCACTCTGTCCAGTGATGACAACACTTATCTGACAGAAAGTTTCCTAGATTTTTCACATGTATTTAAATGAGCCATGAAGTTCTTTCCCATGACCCAGTGAAAGGTCAGTGTACTCGAAGGGCATATGGCATAATTAAAACATAAGGCCAACCACTAATGACGAATCTCTGGGAGTGGATTAAAGCTTAAGATCCTGAAAATGTATGAAATTACAATTGAGTAATGAGATTAAAAATGTTGTTAATACTTTATCTCTCTTTCCCTTATTTTTTAATGTCAACATTTATGTGATTTTTTTCTTTATGCCTTATTAGGACTATCAATCAGTTTAACATTATAATTGCATTATTTCATGATATATTGGTTAATTTGCAAATAATTGCATTAAATATTTGCAGAGAAAAACAAAGGTAAAAGTTCATATTTCCATATCATAAACCTATCATCTTGCAATCTATGTTGCAGCGGAGTTTGTCCATATGTCCAGGGTACAATCGTCCAATCAGGACATGGTCTTGTAGACCACCTACAATATTTTTTTTAAAAGCAACTTTTTAAAGCACATTTTTAAGTCACTTTGCCACAATAAAAACAAGACAGGGGAATTTGATTTGAACTGTCTAACCTCTAAAGCATGCCACAGCTCTTTTCATTTTGATCTCATTTATTAACCTCTCGCCCCTTTTAAAGACAGATACTAACTGACAGTTTATCAGTGCTCTTCCATTAGTTTCAGTAAGTACAACTCCAGTTCGCAGCATCCCTCTCTCTCCGCATCTCTGTTACCCTTTGCATACTAATGGTGAACATGTTCTGTTTTTATCTATTCTTCATGTACCAAAATTGTGTATGAGTATCTCTCTGCGGTTTCAATAAGTCAGCACACAGAGAGAGTGAGAGCTGTAGGGGATTGGAACTCTCTGCGGCCGTGTCTATCAATTAGTGCTCTGATTAATCCCTTGCTTTAATCTCATCAAGCAGAACACTGCTAATAACCCACAGACGAGAAGAGAGAGGGATGAAGAAAGAGCAATGTGTCATTAGATGCAAGAAGGGGTGGTAATACAGGAAAAGAGGGAGGAGAGGAAAGTGGTGAGCGATCATACGAGATGGCATCTATCTTTGGAGTGAGATGTTGAAAATCTATGGCTCTCTTTTGTGGAACACAAAATTTTGAATAATGTACTGATAGAAATGTACAAATGTACAAATCTAAAGTAGGACTACAATATATATATATATATATATATATATTATATATATATATATATATATATATATATATATATATATATATATAAGTTTCCATATCTTAAAATGGAGGATTAAATTGATGTTGAGAATAATACTGTTTAGAATGTTTGTAGTATAAAATATACCAATATTAATTTAAATTAGACAAAAGTAAACATTATAGAGTATATAATTTTACTAAAGGTAGAATTCTGGCACTTTTTTTCTGAACGTGTTTAAGGATAAATATACAGTGATCAATGGAAATATCTGATGAATACTGTAAACGATTATTCATAATTAGGAACTGCTGAGTACTTAAAAGTGCTGTATGTAAGATTTTGACTCTACTTAAGCATAAACATACAATAATATGTTTGCAGATATTTAAGAAACATGCTAAGTTAACATACTTGTTTATCTGAAAAACAATGCTTCAGTCAGTTATTCTCCTTTGAAAACGTGCGTTCCGGGCCAGAATATCGGTCTTTGTTTTGGTTTGTGAAACACGCCCATTGCCAGTTTACCCAATTGTATTTCGGCATCCTGGGTTGCGAGTTGCCGGAAAACACAGCGTATTCAATTTCATTAATTGTCAAGTGCACTCGTTCCTGTTTGTGATGTCAATCTGGCATCCTGCGTGTGCATCAAGTCTGACGAGGAGGGGCCAGGTGAAAAGTTGCGAATTTAACTTATTTGAAAAATTTGAATATCGCACAAAACATTTGCGAACAAGCACCATTTCCATTCAACTAGTCAAAGAGAACAAAATCATCACTTCCTGATAAACTGGCACAATACATCACTAAGAAAAGTAGGAGAAGCTACTGAGTATAATAATTTTCCTTTATAATAAATTAATTGCTGCTCAGAGCGAGCAGACGAAACACATAGAATGCAGGTTATTGCTTTTGGAGGTGAATGCTGCTGTTTGGGAACGCAGTCATTTAACAATTCTGGGAGGCAATTATACAGAAATACTTTAATGACAGACTTTGCGTCGGCATTTCCAAATGACCATAACAACATTTCAGATGCTGTGGAACAAGACTGGTCTGCTGCTTAGTCAGGATTTGCCATCCCATAACACAAAGTCAAATTACTTTTTTATGCGCTTGGAGGAATTTATTCGCAAAATGCATTTCCATCTCATTAACCCTTTTACACAAATAAAAAACCACCACAAGCAAGCGTAAAAACGTTTTTGCGAATTAAAGCATTTTTATTAGAAATACATCGTGTCCATCATTCAATTCTTATGCAATACTTCAAAATGTGCATAAAAGCAGGGTGATGGAAACCAAGCTATTGGCTCTATCTACAATCTCAATTTGGAGTGTCAATGGTCCATTTGAGAGATAGGTGTCGGTAATTCACTTTTAAGACTGCGATCCACCGTAAAGCAAGAAGAAGAAGAAGAAGATGCCTCACATGCAGGCTGAAGAAGAAGAAGATGCAAACATGCTCAGGACAGTTCAGACATTGTAGTGAAAATCAGAAGTAAATAACAATATAAATACTGTTCAGTTTCTTGCACAGAATGATCATTCTGTGTATTTACACATCAGCATATCGTCACGAGCCGCAGGGTTTAATTTTGTTTTGTTTGTGTAGGTGTTATGACTCTCAAAGCTGTGATTCCCATCCACTGACATTATAGGACTGACAGACTGCAACAGTTTGTGTTAAAAATCTCAATTTGTGTTCTACTGAAGAAGCAAAGTCACCTACATCTCAGGTAAGCAGATAAACATAAAATTTTCATTTCTATCCCTTTAATAGCAGCTCTTGTTTTTAGTAAAGGAAAGTGTTTAAATGAAGCCAGCTATAAGATTAATTTTCCTCGTAAAATCGGTTCTCAGGCAGCCAAGCCATGGTGGTAGAAAAAATACAGCAAGGCACTGATGGATTGTTCTTTCGCAAATACAAACTTAACAGGTGGCTTGCAGCCAAAGCTGTGTGTGTTATTAATAAAGTTTGCCCTTTCAAATACACTTAAACATATTTTTCATCTACTCAATATAGGTCTAGATTTCCAAGGCTAAACTTATTTTGGACAGTGTACAGTACATGTTCCTGTGTACATTATTGAATAGGGTGTCTTAATTGAATGTTTACAGGTAAGTGCTGAGAGCATCCTGAGCAAACAAAATCACTCTAGGACTATGCTTTGCTGACTCAGCTCTTCTATTATGAGATGCAAGTCGACCACAGAAAGTGTTTCAGCTATGTAAATGAAAGGAATACAAAGGATCCTTGCCATTTAATTGTCAGTGTCTGCTATAATGGTCGTCCATGTTTCGCTAAACCATCATTCAGCATTATAAGTACATAAACTGGGAAGTAGATATTTCATCAGCTCACTAATAATATATGCAGTAAACAATGGATATAGCATGCCAGTCTTGGATACTAAATTGTTATTGAACACAATTTGCTTATATTTGGGAACTAGTAAATGTTTTGCTAACGTTGCATTGAGATAGGTTTAGTCACTACTAGGGGGATGTTTAAATCCTGATACAGCAACATGACAATCCATACTAAAGTCAAAATGCAGCTTTAGCAGAACTCTGGAATCCCTTTGGGATGCAAAAGTTGTTTTTTCCCATAGTGGGCGTGTCTCAAGAGAGACAACTAATTGACTGTGGCCAAAAACACATCTCCATGGATCTGGATTGTGCTGTATATATATTTCAGCTGGAAGGTGTCATACTGTTCTGTTTCAATAATATCATTTTGCTGAGTCTGATGAGTTGATTTTTTTGTGTGTGTGTGTTTGCAAGGTGGTAAGCAATTTATCAATGGCCCACAAAAGTCAAGTTTGCTGTGTTTCCAGAATCAGTGAAAAGCCTCTCGGGTGAAGTCTTCATAGAAACAAAATGGTGTAATCTGGGAATCATTTTAGTCATGTGAAGTTGTAAAACTGACAAAACTAAGTTTACAAATGGCAGAAATTTCCAGGAGGTGAACAGCGATAGTAGATGCTAGATATAAAATGATCAAAACGGCTTATTTACACACCTGTATCTGTAAAATAATATTAAATATAATGTAGAAACTTTGACACTGATGGATTTTATTGTTTCAGAATCCCCTTCTGGGTGCTGAAACGCTCACACACTGAAATATTTTGTTTTAGGAGTTGTCACTGAGTCATCCGAATTAGAATCTTATTAGAATGGTTACAAGTGGAAGAACATTTCCGAATGGTCTGATGGATGATCCGGATAGGTTTTAAATCCTGAAAGTAGTCGTTACGGGAAACCATCTCTCCTGAATCAGTGCTTTTCATTGCTAATGTTTTAGTTTATCTAGTGTATACTTTCATGAATATCAAAAAGCAGTCTAAAAGAAGTAGAACAAGTATTAAGGATATGCTGACTCATGTAGGCCAGGTGAAGAAGCCCCTTTGGATGTTCTACAGTTGAGTTTGCGATACAATAATTTTCTGTCCATGGAACTACAATGGGAAATCAGTTTGCTCCCTGCATATCCAATATTCATATGGACAATTTGGAGCAAGCAAGTATCTGGAGCAGGTTGCAACCAACAGCCTAATTTAAGAAAAACCTTCCTTACAAATGCAGGGACTGTGCAAGATTACAGATTTGAATAATGAACTTGGTCCACCACTGGAATTACTTTTCTTTTCAGCTGACATCATCAAGTCCTTTTTTCAGCCCCTCCAGTCCAAAGACCTTTCATATCAAGAGAATTCAGTCACTTCCCAATGGATAAAATGAAGTCCTGTTCTGCTTTTCTTCTCACTGCACTTCCTTTTCCATTCAGAAATAAATCACATTTTGTTGTGAAAGATTCGAAAACGTACTCGGTTACTAAACGTAACCTCGGTTCTCTCTAGAAGAGCGAACGAGTACTGCGTCTTAGCTAAGACGCTATGGGAAAAGTCTCTTTTCACGAAATACTGAAGCAAAAAATTATCCTTAATTTTGTATTTTTGTAAAGCGCATTTGCAGCAGTACACAGCCATAGGCGAGACGGCTTCGCGCCCTTCTTGCCACTTCCCGCCGAAACGGGTGTGGCCCAACCTATAAAAGGAGCTCGAAAAGGCTGACTCACCTGATTTATTTCATCGCCGAAGCGAACCAGAGTGAATCGTACGCACGGCAGAGAACGCAGTACTCGTTCGCTCTTCTAGAGAGAACCGAGGTTACGTTTAGTAACCGAGTACGTTCTCTTACGAGAGCTCTCTCGTACTGCGTCTTAGCTAAGACGCTACGGGAACCCGATGTAAAACGCCGTGCGCGCAGGGATCACACACCAATAAACCTGAAGCAACGCCCAGGATTTACAGTGCACAGTCACCTGAGGGACTCACAGAGAGTCCGGGACAGAAAAGGGGGAAAGCCCTCCGTCCCATATCTAGCAGCATCCGTAGATGCGGCAATATGACATCACACAGCCGAGGCAAGGCCTGACCAATGTGGCAATGCGGGTCTTACGCAATACTGCCCATATAACAGTCGGGAGCACATAGCGCTCATGAATTCAGAATTCCCCTCAGGGCCCTGATTCTTCTATACCGACAGCAGCCTTGCTTGCAAGGCGGGAACCTCCAGGTTATAGAACCTGATAAATGTAGACGGCGAGGCCCAACCCGCCGCCATACATATATCCTGCAAGGAGATCCCAGTAGACCACGCCCACGACGAGGCGACGCCTCTTGTGGAGTGTGCTCTGACGCCCACGGGCACTGAAGGCCCCTGGAAGCGTAAGCTAACGCTATGGCGTCAACTATCCATCTGGATAGAGTCTGTTTCGAAACAGCCATTCCTTTGGAACGTCCACCGAACGAGACAAATAGCTGCTCCGTCTGCCGAAAGGCAGCAGAGCGAGACACATAAGCTCTTAAAACCCTGACAGGGCAAAGAAGACTCGAGTCTCCATCCTCCCCTGACACCGGCAGGGCAGACAGGGCAATAACCTGAGCCCGAAACGGTGTGTTGAGGGATTTCGGCACATAACCGTGCCTAGGTTTGAGTATGACCCTTGAGTCATTGGACCCAAACTCCAAGCACGACTGGCTCACCGAGAGCGCGTGCAAATCACCCACACGCTTCACAGAAGCGAGAGCCAACAAGAATACTGTCTTGAACGACAGATGCTGAAGGCTAACCGATTGGATAGGCTCAAAAGGGGGACCCTTCAAGGCCTCCAAAACCGCCGCGAGGTCCCACATAGGGACTGACGGAGGTCTGGGAGGATTCAGCCTCCTAGCTCCTCTGAGGAACCGGATGACTAAATCGTTCCTTCCTATTGACTTACCGGACGCCGTTTCAGAAAACGCCGCGATGGCCGCCACATAAACTTTGAGCGTGGATGGGGCTCTGCCCTTATCCAACAGCTCCTGTAGGAAGGAGAGGACCTCCGTCACCTCACAACTAAGGGGTGAATAACCTCGAGCTGTGCACCAGCTGGAGAACACCGACCACTTCGAGGCATACAGACGTCGTGTCGACGGAGCTCTAGCCTGAGTGATGGTATTTAGCACTTCCACTGCGAGATCAGCGGGTAACCATTGAGTGTCCATACATGGAGGGACCACAACTCCGGTTGAGGGTGCCAAATTGAGCCCCTGGCCTGCGAGAGGAGATCTCTCCTCAACGGTACCGGCCATGGGGCGACATCTGCTAATTGCATCAAATCTGGGAACCATGGTTGGTTCTTCCAAAGAGGTGCCACAAGCAGTATTGAACATCTCGTTTCTCTCACCCGTTCTATCACCTGCGGAAGGAGGGAGACGGGAGGGAACGCATAAAGCGGGCAGCACGGCCATTTCCGTGACAGCGCGCTTTCGTTCTTGGAAAAGAACGCGGGGCAGTGAGCGTTTTCGTGGGACGCAAAGAGGTCCACCTCCGCCATGCCAAATCTCTCCCACAACAGCCGAACTGTTTGCGTGTGTAGAGACCATTCGCCCGTAGGGACATTGCCTCTGGACAGCCTGTCTGGACCCAGATTCTGCAGTCCAGGCACATGCACTGCTCTCAGCGAGCGCACGTTGCGTTGAACCCAAATCAGGAGGCGTTCCGTCAGCCTGTACAGGTTTCGGGACCCGAGACCGCCCTGGCGATTTATGTAGGACACCACGGACATGTTGTCCGAACGGACTATGACGTGGTGATCCTTGATATGGGGACAAAAGCGCGTCAACGCGTTCTCCACTGCCAGCATTTCCAGGCAGTTGATATGATGGAGCTTTTCCCGTTCTGACCATAGGCCAAAGGACGGTCTGCCTTCGAGCAGCGCTCCCCATCCCGAAGTGGAGGCGTCTGTCGACACCATTTTCACACTCGGGGAAGTCCCCAGGCTTACACCTGATCGGTACCAGCCGTTCGCTGTCCAAGGTGCTAGAGCCGCAACACAGCTCTGATCGACCTTGAAATGCAGCCGGCCAGACGCCCACGCTCTGCGCGGCACCCGGGCCTTCAGCCAGAACTGCAGGGGGCGCATGTGGAGCAGGCCCAGCCGCAGAACCGGAGATGCTGAGGCCATGAGACCCAGCATCTTTTGACAGTGTTTGAGCGACACAGTCGCGCCGCAGCGGAAAGAACTCGCTGCGCACTGAATGCCCATCGTGCGCTGTGGTGACAGTCGCGCCGTCATGGAACACGAGTTCAGAACTATACCCAGAAACAGGATCGTCTGACTGGGGTTCAGCGAACTCTTCGCCCAATTGACACTGAGGCCGAGCTTCTCGAGGTGATCGAGTAAAACGGCCCTGTGGTCCACGAGCTCCGCTCGTGATTGGGCCAGAACCAGCCAGTCGTCCAAATAATTCAGCACTCGTATGCCTCTGAGTCTGAGAGGAGCGAGCGCTGTATCCATGCACCTCGTAAACGTACGAGGAGCTACGGACAAGCCGAATGGCAGGACTGCAAACTGGTATGCCGTGGGACTCAGTATATCCGCGAGTAACCGTGGGCTGCATGTGTGCACTTTTACCACTTCCAACTCGCCGTCTGCCTGTGCAGAATGTACGTGCACGGGCCTCGTTTTTACAGAAGCCCCGCGCCGTAAGTGACATAGTGTATGTGGGCACTGGGAAGTGGGCACGTTTACTATGCGGCGCGCTCGACCGATCTGTGTCGATCTTATGTGCGCCAGCCCTGTGTGCAGGGCTGTGCTTACATGCGGGGATGGGCACTGGGTAGTGGGCATCGTCACTGCATTTAAAGCACCATCGGCCATGGCCGGACGAGCGTGCACGGGTTTCGTTTTTACAGAAACCACATGACGCGTGTGAAATAGTAATTGTGGGCACTGAGGGGTGGGCACGTTTACTATGTAGTGTGCGCGACCGACTTGAGTCGACATTATGAGCGCAGGCCCTGTGTGTAGGGCTGTGCTTACATGTGGAGATGGGCACTGAGGAGTGGGCATCGTCACAACATTTATAGCACCATTGGCCGTGGCCGGAACACCAGAAAAAACACTGTTTTTGTGAAACATCTGGGTAGCCGTGATAACGGCTTTTGTGTGCAGGCAAGCGGGCACTCGTGCTGCGTTTCTTGATGCAGAAGACACTGAGGCAGTCGCAACTCTTGGAACTGCAACAGCGGCGCGTTTGGGTGAGAGCTCGGCTGCAGCGGAACTCGAACACCGGCGCTTTCCCAGCAGTGCTAGGATGCTTTCGGGGCTTCTGGCTTCACCGCAATCCTCTGCCGCGGCTACCGCGGCGCGGGGCGACGGCTCGAAGAGCGAGAACGGGGTCCCGAGCTGCGTTGCTGACGCTGTCGTGATGGCGCAGCAGGAGGCGGTGGGCGTGACTGAGAGCTCTGTGGGGCCGGTCTAGAGCGGCTAGCTGCAGAACTGGAGCGCTTCGGCAAGAAGTGCTTGAATGCCTGTGAAGCTTTCTGGTCCTCGGCGAATCTCTCCACAAACTCGTTGACGGAAGATCCAAAGAGGCCGGCAGGAGTTAGCGGAGCGTCAAGAAACGCAGCGTGCTCAGACTCCTTGATGTCAGAAAGCGTCAGCCACAAATGCCTTTCAGCCACCGTAGCGGAAGCCATAACCCATCCCATGGCCTGTGCAGCGGACTTAGTAGCGCGGAGGGAGAGATCCGAAGCACTCCTCAGATCCGCGAGACAGATCGCTTCAGGTCCCATCTCATCCAGCTTGCGGAGAAGATCGCCCTGGAAAATCTGTAGCGTCGCCATGGTGTGTAACGCAGACGCAGCCTGCCCAGCAGCAGAGAATATCCGTGCGAGCAGCGATGACGTCATGCGGCAGGCTTTGGATGGCAACGCCGCCTTAGTCCGCCGTCCAGCAGAGGGCGGGCAAAGGTGCGCTGCTATAGCCTGTTCCACCGGCGGAAGTGACAGGTAGCCTCTGTTCTTAGCACCGTCCAGTGTGGAGAATGCTGACGAAACAGATGAGCGGATTCTCGCCAAGAATGGAGCGTCCCAAGCCTTCGCCACTTCTTCGTGAAGCTCAGGAAGAAAAGGGGCGTGTTTTGAGCTTGAGGAAGAGCGCTCATCCGGAAGATAGCTACCATCCAGCCGGGAACGTGAAGGGGGCGCTGGTGCAGACCACTCGAGGCCGAGGCTCGCCGCGGCCAACGAGAGTACACGCATCAGCTCCTTATCGATATCCCCCCGTCTGCTGGGCCTCTGAGCAGCGGGCGCGAGATCCACGGAGCTCGCCCAACCCTCACTGCCCGAAGCAAGCAGAGAGCACGTGTCTTCTTCCTCCGACGCGGGCCTGAGATCCACTTCCTCCGATGACGCGTCGGCAAGCAGCGGACGCTGAGCATCGGGAAGCGATGCAGGGGAGACCGGCGAAGGGAAGGCGAGCTGGAGGCGGTTCTGGTAGGCGCTGCGAGCGGCGCTTCTTACGGCGCTGCGGCGCAGCGGATGATGCAGGCTTCGAGAAGGATGCCAGGCGAGTCCTCAGAGTCACCATAGGCATCAACTCGCAATAAGGACATCCGCCATCAGCAAACGCGAGCCCTGCATGGTCTTCACCCAGACAGGAGACGCAGATGACATGACGATCTCCTTCGCTGAGCGGGGTTCTGCACGAGCCGCACGAAGGCATCTTTAAAAAGACGCAGCTCTTTTGTGAATGTGCGTCGCAGGGCGAACACACACACAGAATATCACAGAACAAGGATTATAAAGGATATGGGCGCCGGATAGCGCAGCAGGAACGGCAGTGGAAGGCGGCGGTGCCAGCGGCTTCAGGATGGCTCGTCCTGCTGATATGCTCTTCCAGACGGCGCTTGCTTCCTCGTGATCCAGCGATGCGTGAGCTTCGCTGAAGAGATGAAAAATCAGGTGAGTCAGCCTTTTCGAGCTCCTTTTATAGGTTGGGCCACACCCGTTTCGGCGGGAAGTGGCAAGAAGGGCGCGAAGCGATGTCTGATGTTGCATCAGCCTGCGCTCGATAGGCTGTGCAGTTGCCGCAGAACAAGCCAATGAGCGAGCGAGCCGTCTCGCCTATGGCTGTGTACTGCTGCAAATGCGCTTTACAAAAATACAAAATTAAGGATAATTTTTTGCTTCAGTATTTCGTGAAAAGAGACTTTTCCCGTAGCGTCTTAGCTAAGACGCAGTACGAGAGAGCTCTCGTAAGAGAACTCTTGTGTTGACTTTAAAGCCCTAAACTGAGGGGATAAACTTCTTAAAACTAAAATATTGAGAGCGACTAAGCTCTAAATTGGGACAATAGTCCAAAAATGATAAATTGTATGCCTTTTGCGACCACCTTTCATCTACAGTCTAATTATAACACTTGAGTGAGGCATAATACTTTGAAGTAATAGCCGTGGTTCGAGAGGAACACAGGGTCCTCTGGTTCATCATTTTGGAATGGACAACAAGGGAACAAGAATAATCACGTTCGAAAAATACGTCCACAAATCCTTCTGTTTGGAGTCCTATTAAGTTTCCTTAAGTCCCATTAAGCTGAAAAAAAACAGGCCTGACTAAAATTGGTACAAGGTAATAGTTTTTACTTTTGTATGAGTTTTATGATAACCTATGAGAAAGGTTTCTAAATGAATTCAAACTTATTTATGTTTAACAGTGTGTTCTTGTTGGGGTCAAAGTGACCTCCAAACACAAGTAACATCATGTATTCTGAACAGTGCTTTGTAGTAATGCAGAGGCTTAAACCTTCAGTTATATCATCCTCTAGGTTTTAATTAGGTCGGAAAATTGTAAGTGATAATATCTGATAAATCAACACCTCTTATTTACATTTACATGAGATTGGTGAGGAGAATCTGGCTACTGTGAGTCCTACAAAGTAAAATGATTGAGAATCTAAATGATTGATATTGAAACTGCCTACCAATTTTCCTAATGGCTGAATGGAATTATTAAAAATTTCATGGATTATGGGTTAAGAGACTATTTTAGGACTTCAATTATGAAGCAATTATAAAATCCCATTTTAACTAACATTTCATGAAATTCAAGCAATATTCAAGCCATTCAGTGTTCATTTTATTCGCTCATGCTGCATAGTGTCGATACTGACATATTTACTCTCATTAATTTACATGGGCATGTGTGAAAAAATACACACCATGTGGCTTGTACATAGTACAATTATTATATACACGTATGTATTGATTTTATATGCATCATAACCGCCATAAAGCTTAACCCGATACTATTGTTTGGGAGTTGGGTTTGGGGTTCACTGGTGAAATCCAAAGATTGTGGATTCAAGCTCTTATTCCTAATTGTGAATAAATTGAAATTTAATTCAACATAATCCTACTGCTTAAAGCTACGTGACATCAGTCAAATCTGGAACATTTTGCTCTTTATTTAGCAGCTGTTGGACATTGTCAACACAGCTAACACTTACAATTTCCATGGGCAGGCAAACAATTACCACGAGGCAGTGCTGCGGTCGCAGCAGCACGTGACACGCTCAGACGTGTCGTATCATCAAAATGAAAATACCCTGTTTATCCTTCCAGCAGAGACGCAGCTCATTAAACAGACAGAAATCAGCAAATGTACAGATTTGCTGTTTATACTCAATGTCAAATCTTCAAGTTTCCATCCATTACAGACAGAAACACTGAGCAGGTGCTCATTTGCAGTTGCCTGTGTGTCCTGAAAGCACCATCCTGGGAGAATTTTCTTCATTTGAAGTATAAATTCAGCAACAACTTTGAGAGTGGATAACAATTGATTGTCTGTGTGTGTGCTTGCTTGTTTCTGCTTGTTTGTGTACGTTGCATCTCTGTTAATGGCTTCTTTTTATCTGAGAACAGTGGGATCCATTAAATAGGACCAAAATAACATTGGAAAGGCACAGCGTTTTTTCCCCTCCACATTGTTGATGACAGAGCCTTTCCTGCAGGTCAGTGTTTTGATGGCAAATAAGCGAGACATTTAAATGCTTTCGACTTGTTCGTGATGATTGTCTGGACCTCTGTCTGGAGGAATAATCACAAATCAACATGTTTTGATGCATTATGTCTTCAAAATATCAATTTGAACCATAATTACAGACTGAAACTGTCAGTTAATAGAGAAATTAGCGTAAATGGGTGATGGATGGTGTTTGGTTGTATTCACAGGCCGTACACTGTTGAATCTAAACTTGAGAAGTTTGTCAAAATTGCATTAGGAAAGTGGATTTTGCTGAGCGCACACTAAAATATGATTTATTCCTAGTACGGTTTGGCTGTGAAATGTATTTGGTTCTAGCTGGAACTGCAGCATTTGAAAGAACAAGCTGTTTCAGTGTCTCATCAATAATATATCTTCTGAAAAACTATGTATTAGGGATCGGAACATCACAACACGCGATGATGGTCGCTGAGCTAATGAATTGGGACAGAATTTAAAGAAGCATATAAATGTGAACTTCCTTGCTAACGGCCTTGTTCAAAGATTCAAAGCAACAGTTTGCTGGTTTTGATCCGTTGAGATCTGTGCTGAGAGAGGCCCTAGGCGCAGGATTCTTGCTGATGAAACTGTAGTAGTTGTAGAAGACTCACACCGGCTCACCAGGGTGGAAACATTCTCCGGTCCAGTAAATGTAATTTCTCCTTTGGGTCATTGCCCAACGGCAGGACTGCTGAGGTGGTACCTTCAATGCACTCTCATGCAGAAAAGCAAAAAAAAAAATGTATAGATTTTATTACAGACACCCTGTTTCATCTTTTTTTGGAGCTTTTGCTTTGTTAAAATTACAGCACATGGTAGTGCAAGATTTAAGTTTAACTGCATATCTCTGGAATACATAATTGTGATTTATAATGTGTAAAACTTTTACATTAGCACTAAACTACTAAATACAGTATATACCTTTAACATTATTATATTATTATCTAAAGCAAAATAAGATTATTATTTTATTGTCAAATCAATATTTCATGCTATCCACCTAATTTTTCAATGCAAAAGTAAACTATTTCCTGTGAAAATGCAAGACCTCTGATTCATTAGCTATAGGTAAATAACTAAAATGATATGAAGTAAATGGTAAAACTATTTGTGCTACAAACCAGTGATTTTCATAAAAATTCATAGATCATAAAAATGAAAACAAATGAAAAAAAGTTTTTGAACAGTAAGATTTTTAATGTGTAATATAAAGAATTATCTTCTGCTAACCAAGCCGGCGATTATGTTTTTCCAAAATGCAGCAAAAGTAGTGATATTGTGAAATATTTTCACTATTTAAAATAACTGCTTCCTATTTAAATATATTTTTAAAACGTAAAGTATCCCTGTGATTTCAAAGCTGGATTTTTAGCATCATTACTCAAGTCACATGATCCTTCAGAAATCATTCTAATAATCTGATTTGCTGCTTAAAAACATTTATTATTACTATTATTATTATGTTGAAAACAGCTGAGTAGTTTTTTCGCGTTTCTTTGATGATAGAAGGAAGAATGTTCAGAAGAACAGCATTTATCTAAAATAGAAATAATTTGTAACATTATAAATATCTTTATCATAAGTTTTGAACAATTTAAAATGCCCCTTTTATGGGTAATGAAAGGTTCTTATTTTGGTTTTAGGAGTCCACAAACAACATGTTGACATGCACACAAGGTCAAAAAGCACTTTCGTTGTCTTATAATATGAATTATTATTTTTTTTTTACCTTACTTGCTCAATGACTCCCAAACAATTCGCTCAATGATTCATTTTTCCAAACCAAGATTGGTCTTATTTTCATGTCATCATGCCTGTAATGTCTGATAAAGCGGCGTTTGTGAGTGCAGTGCTGTTTTGTGTACAGCCATTGCCAGGGAAACTGCTATTTTTACTGCTCCAAAAGCAGCAACTGATGGCAAAGAAGGAATTTGCATTTTGATTCAGACCAACAAAAGACCAAGAAGTGGGCGGGTAATATGCTAATGATTCATGTTGACGTTTTAAAAACAACTAGTTTCAATGATTCTCAGTCGACTCTTTCTTTTGAGAGAATAACTTTATACACGGTAAGCTTTCAGATTTAAAACTTTGTAGGATGTTTTATTCACTTGGAGCTGTACACTGCATGAAAGGATCATTTTCAAAAATCCATAATAGGAGCACTTTAATGCATCCTTTTTAAATAAAAGTATTAATTTCTTTAATTTATATAGAAAAAAATATATTAATTAATTTATTATCAATAATTATTATTTAAAAATAAAAAAACCATTTGACTGGTATTGTAAGTTTATCAAGCTGGGTTTTTGTTGTTGTTGTTTTGTTTGTTTGTTCTGGGTTTTTAAAAGCTAAAATAAATGGAAGTGGTTGATACCGGAAGACAGAATCTTGCAGACTTGAGGCCTTTTGACACAACACCAAACATAGTTTCATACTGATGTTGATATATAAAAGTAATCTAATTGCAGCATTCTGGCGTAATAATCAAGGAACTTTGCTGTAGTACCATGGGTGCAGCAGGCGCAGTGATATTACGCATCACCTGAAAATAGTCCCCAGCAACTCTGCTATTGCTGCAACTACACAAACTAGTTGGGGTCTATTTTCAGGGACTGCACCCATGGTAGGGATGCAAAGTTCCTTGATTATTACGCTGGAATGAGAGTATAGTTCCTAGCCATATTGGCCTAGAAAACCGCAACTTTTCATTTTCCGTCAATCTTTGTACACAATGAAACTACGGAAGAGTCAAGTTTTAAATAGGAAAATTATAGAAACTCTTTGAGGATTTTTTAGCAAGTTGCTAACAGTCTAATCAGATTCAATGATCTATAAGACTGGAGATCGGCTGAATGGATTCAAAAACTGTAAAACTCAAGTTGGAAAATGAGCCTATTTTTATTTTTATTTTTTTTTCAAAAAAGTGGAGTGTTCCTTTAAGGCCCTTTCACATCAGGAATGATAACTATAACTACAGTTTTAATAGTTGTTATAACACCGTGTCTACAACGGATGCGAGTCCGCGACAAAATACTATAGAACTCATGAATAATCAGTGATGCTGTCTACACTGGATCCGGCGCAGACACGGTGTAAGTTTGTGAGGCAAGTTTACATCAGAACATTAATGGAATAATGGTAACTAAAAACGTGGTAAAATATTGTTGTAATCAGAACAAACAATTTATTAACAGGCGAAAAAAAAAAAAAATAGTGACAGTTTATATGCTTCTTTAGGGTCTTAAAAAAAGTCAATAACATACTTTGGTTGGAATTTCTCAATGTTAAAACACCCTTTTTAACTGAGAAAATCAGCTGTTTTCAGCACACTGTTCGAGTCCATGTTGCTTTAAATGCTAATGAGCTCTGCTTGCCCCGCCCCTCTCTTCTGTGGGGTGACGAGCAGACTGTAAACTTCACGACAAAACTTACTAACAAGCACATTATTAGGACAGGTGATTTGCAAAGATTCATAAAAACCCTTATACTCACTTCTTCTGTAGATGAAGCTGGATCATGAATGATTTGTGCCAACTTAAATGTATTTAGGCAGATTGGGAATCAGCGAAACGAAAGTAAAGTTAGTCGTCTGAGTCTTCAGTGGCACAGATGTCGGAAGTAAATGACAACTGCTGTTCATTAATACATCCAACAACAAAACACCTCAATCGCTTAATTGAAGACATTCTTGTCTCCCCCTGCACCCTCGACACAATTGCAGACAGTTCACAGCTCTCTCAGGGCAGGTCTAAGGTCAATCAACTGTGGTGGGAGGGGCCTGTGCAGAACTATGTCATTCTGCCAGGAATGGAACAGCCTGATTTGAGAAAGGGGATTTTAAAATGCACTGGGTGGACACTGGGTGGATTTTTATCATTATAGGGTGGATGTGTACACACACTTCCAACACACATTTATGTTCAAACAACAACAAAGGTGAATTTTGCATCCGATGACCCCTTTAATAAAGAGCTCGAACATTTAAAGCAACAGAGGACAAAAGGCAACGCGCATTTATAATAAACAAACCATTAAGGCAACTTTAATACATTCCGTAAATTATCATTATTATCCATGTCGTTGACAAAAGTATTAGCTGAGCCCGGTATCAAAAAGAATGGAAATAGCCTCTATATGCCATCACTCATCACTCTAAAATAATAGGAGCATTTCCACTATAATTGAGCAAATACAGGTGAAAGCAAATACGGGCGAGAGAGAGCAGCTGTTGAGGTTGGTCTCATAAATTGAAGTTGACGTAGCTAAAATGAACACATGCACAAAGAGAATGGAACATAATCGCTCTGAGCACGTCTAACAGCGATTCCAATGTAAGCTGCTGACACAAGCAATCTTACATCACAGCAAGATAACTTACATACAAACACAAGGCTGGACCCTGTTGCAATAAAACGATGCGGTGATGACCTCTGCGTACCAATCAATTGACAACTTCAATTTTTATGGCATTGACGAGTCTGTAGTGGCAGGCAGTGAATACTATCATATGTCGGATGAGAAGTCACAACACGGGGTCTTTGTTACAGTAAGATTTAGGCCTCCTAACAGCGCCGGGATAATAGTCGGGTTACAACTGCTCCACCCAATCAAACCCAAAGTCTGTGTGATTTCTCCTCCGCCAGCCGCTGTTTACACAGAACATTCTGTGAGATGTAGCTAGGCAACCAGTCAGCCTCTTTCTTCCTCCTGAGAGGGAGCTTATATGGGCTTAGCTCTAGAGGAACAGTGGCCCTTTGCAGCGAAGAAGGGAATTACCATGGAAAACACTGGATTGTGCCCGCACACAAAGGGCAGAAGAGGGAGGCTAACATGTCAGAGGTATTCTGAGGGATAGTGGTAGTCAATTTTGTCTCGAGTGGCTAAATCTACACAATGAGGTATAAGGTTGTTCAGGATACGTACTTTTTGACCTTAGACTGAACATGCAGTCCTTTAGATTTACAGAATGAGCTACTTGTAGCCTAGAAGCATTAACTCGATCCATGGCATCTTGCCTTGCCAACTGTCTTGAGTTTAACTGTTAAACCTGCGTATATCCAGAAGGGATGACTGTGACTGGATAAGTTTGAGAGCCAAAGTCTAACAATGAAGTGTTTAATCTATCCACACTGCTCATTTTGACAGGGAGGAAAATCATAGTTCCACCATAAAGCTGTCACTGAACAACCAATAACTGGCTGAAGTCATTTAGAAGTCAGAACATGTACTTTTAAATGCAGAAACGTCTGAATGGTAATTTATGTGTAAATATTTTTCATTTTCAGCAACAAACTACCATTTGTTTTCTAATAGACCCAGATGCAATAAACTCAGGTCTTCAGTGCCACCTAGTGCACAACAAGAGAATAACCATGTGATGTCTGATTCACCAACGAATGGTTCTTTTGAACTAGTTTTTTTTATTCATTCGTTTGAACCAATTCGCAACGCGTTTGTAAATCACTCGCCTGGGTGAAATAAACGTTGAAGTATGGTAACCACGATCATAAAACCTAGTGATAACATGTTATATTTAAAAAGAACACTTTGACAACACTAAATCCTGTGGGTAAGGGAACAATTGTGATTCAAACGAATCGAGAATAATGTATTTGAATCGGTTAATTAAAGTAAACGGTCCTTTTCAAATCTAGCAATAAGGGATTCTTATATGCATGACCTATTATAAAACCACACCACCAAGATTTTTTTAGAAACTTTGTCCACTTTTATTTCTTAAAACATCTTTGTAAAAACACAAATATAAAATGAATGGGCAGTTCCACTGTGAATTATTTTTTTACATAAGTAATTTGCACATTACAAAGCCACCTTCTATGAAAAACATGATATATAATTGCAATTTTCTTTTAACAATTTCTGAAGAGTAATATCCAAAAGGGGCAGAAATCTAAAAACAAGGCAAAATAAAAGAAAGAAAACCGATAAAAAGTGAAAATGAGACGAGCACGAGTCAGCTTGAAAGACAGGAAAGGAAAATGCACAATGTGTATGTGTGAGACAGTGACAGAAAGTGTGAAAGAGCAATAAAGAAAGAAGCAAAGGGAATGACAAAGAATGATGATAACAACAAAAAAGACAGAACGAATGAGGGATAGAGCCCTAAAGGCTGAAATGAGGGAAGGACATGGGCTATCTGCTATTTGAGAAGGGCTCGGTAGAGCAGTTGTGAGTGGCTGGTGCTTCTCTCGTTCTCTAGACAGAAGAGCAGATCCCTGAGGTTTACACGCGTGATGCGCTGGCGAGTGTACTGCCTCGACGCTCCTGCATTTAAGCCCCCAGCTGCACTGGCGCACAAACCTGAGCCCTGTCAACATACACACACACACATACACACACACACACATATGAACTATGACAACAATCCGATCTAAACTAACATTTTAATACTCATTGTTGGTAGATTGATAAAATAGGTGTAATGTAATAGTGACCATTCTAAGGGAGAAAAGAAAATGAGTGAGACTTCATTTGAACACACACGTGTTCAATACATTTGTGTAAAATATTTCTAGAATTGTTTTGAAAATTATATAATTTACATAAAGTAATATCAAAATAGTTTCTCTGAAAAAATTTAATGATGCTATAATGTAATATATATATACACATTTATATTAAATTAAAATAACATGATATAGAATTATATTTTTAAATATTTTCAAATAGTAAAGTTCTCAAATTTGTAAATTATATAAGAAATACATTTCATTAAACAAATGTATATTTAAAATTGTAAGAATTTGCTGACAATTTTTCACAAAATCATTTAAATATTTATTTAAATTAAAAAATCAGAAAATTTATGATATTGTAATATTTATATTTTAAAAAAATAACATGATATAGAATTATAATTTAAATACATTCTTAATTTTGTAAAGTTTTTCACTGCAAAATGTGAATGATAATATAAGAAAAATATATAAACAACACAAAATAATAAGCAGCATGATACAGGAATATATTCTTAAAATTCTGTAAAGAATTTCTGAACAAAATGGTTGTGTCTGACTTGGTCTTTAGACTGTCCTATCTGACATTTGTGACAATTTGAGACCCTTGAAGCACAACCTGACATCTTAAATCTGCCCAACAGGTGCTAAATTATTTAAAGAGGGCACGAAGAGGGACAGAAGGGGATGAGGAGAAGGGCGGCAGACTGCCATGATGAGGGTGAGATGTTTGGTACCTCTGTGTCAGTCCCAAATGATGGAGAATCCAGTTTTCTTTTCTTTCTGGGTCCGATAGCCGCCAATGCCGTCAAGTTGGCATCTCTCTGTTGAATCTGAGCCAATTCCTGCTGCTGCATCTGTAGCCACAGGCACACATATATCAGCTCTGACCCATAATCAAACACAATGGTCCTCTGACAAGATAAACATCTCGAGTATGCCATCTTACCTCTTTGGCCTTCTGTTTCAGCCGCAGCTGCTCGGGGTCCTCTTGTCGCGAGCGTGACTGCAAAACATAAATAGCAATTAGAGAGGATCAACAGTCAAAACACACAGAGACATCTGCTGGAATCAAATAATTATGAAAACAATGAAGGCTGTCAATCAATGAAAATATTTCATCGTGATTCATTTAATGTTTTTTGTTTTGCAAGTTTGACACAAATAATGTAGGTTTCTCCCTCTTTTTAGATGTACACTTACACTATGATTCATAAGTTTGGACACAGTAAGGTTTTGTAATGCTTTTGAAAGAAGTTTCAAAATTTTCTGATCAAAAAATACGGCAAAAACAGTAATACTGTGAAATATTATAAGAATTCAACTTTTTCCTATTTTAATATATTTTAAAATTTAATTTATTCCTGTGATGTGATTTTTTTTTTGCCATTACTCTGGTTTTCAGTGTCACATGACCATTCAGAAATCATTCATATGCTGATTTGGTGCTCAAGAAACGTGTACTATTTTTACTAATACTGAAGGTTTGAAACAACAGAAAGTACAAAAGAACAGCATTTTTTTGTCTTCACCATCCCTTGTATTTCATCACTGATCATAGTAATGCACCCCAGCTGAATAAAATAATTAATTTCAAAGTTTTGAACTGTAGTATACATGAATAAATATAGACAGAGAGAGTATAAACAGAGATAGAGGGACAGAGAGAGATTTATTTTAAGTTTGACTAGGCAAGATTAAAAAAAACAATCCTGAAATATAGCAAACAATTAACATCATAAAAGATATTCTAAAAAAATCCTAACAAATTACGAGCAATTATAAATAATGCTAGCCTGCATTCCTCCAGGTTGATTATCCGATTATTCATATAAATGGTGGTGTTTCGTTAGTACGTTACTTTACTTATGCCTAATGATACTGCGTTGAGAGTATATCACTTTTATTATTATTATTATTTGTGTGTTCATTTATATAATTTCTTACATTTCAGTTCTTGAAAGTAGAGTGTCTAAATAAGCAAATTTGAATTTGAAACTTGGTGAACTTATAGCCATTTCTATGAGCTATGGTACTGGACAAAAGTGAAGCGACACAAGAGAGAGAAATACCGCATTTTCCGCACTATAAGGCGCACTTAAAAGCCTTTCAATTTTCTCAAAAAACGACAGTGCGCCTTATAATCCAGAGCGCCTTATATATGGATCAAGGTGCTCTGTTGACATTCCCTTTAGCACAGCTCCATCTAGTGGATGCATAACGCAAACCCAGTCAAATGTTTGACTGCAGTATCTTCTATTCTATGCGCCTTATAATCCGGTGCGCTCTATATATGAAAACAGTTCCAAAATAGTCCATTCATTGAAGGTGCGCCTTATAGTGCGGAAAATACGGTACTGCAGATTCACTCGCCCTCATGATAGTAATAGAGGTGAGTGTGTGAGTGTGTGAGAGAGAGAATGGCTGGAGGTGGTTTACTAACCTTAGCTGCCTTCATTAAAATTTCTCTCTCCTGCTCCTCTTTCTTCTGTTTCTCCAACTGGTCAAGTTGCTCAAAGAACTTCAGCTGAGAGCGAACATCCTCCACCTGCTCGTACCGGCTATCCTCCTGCACACACATCATTAACATTACACACAGCCTTACAGGCTCACAACAAAAGCTGACACTCAAAGGATAGAGCGCTTTCGAAACTGAAACCTGCAACAGCCTCTGGATTCCTAATTCCGATTCGGACAAAAAGGAAACCCATCCAGGGTTCAACAAAGTTTGGTGAAGAAATATAAAAAAATATGTTACTATAAACATACTTTAATGAGCTAGCCGTACTGGGGCAGCAGACTTGCCTTGTAAGTCATGTTCTTTTGCTGGGCGATCAATGAGACCTTCTCTAGAAGGTTTTGCAGTCTCTGCTGAGTGGCATGAGAGACGATGTTCACAACCTCGGGACCCAGCTCTGTCACTCCAAACCTTTGGCCTGACCACATAGAGGACAACAACTGTTAGCTCTGGTAAAACAGTATGTTGTAGTAAAAATTCGGTAACTAGAAGTCTCACCTATCTCTAGTATCTTGTGCTGTAGCATGCTGGCAGAGAGGAAAGCTTCATCCTTGCAAGACCGCGTGACTGCACCAACCAGCTCCGAGTTGGTGGCCAGGATACGTGCGCTCTCTTCGGAAAGATTAACGCCTGCCATTGAGGCCACGTCATTAATGTCATCATCATCCCTGTTCAGATTTAAGATGTACAAGGACATATGTTAGAAAGAGTTTGAGAGTCTGTTCCTCTAGTTTTACAAATGCTGCAAAACTAGATCTACAGTATATACTATACCAGTGGTTCCAAATCCTGGTCCTGGAATACCCCCAACACTGCACATTTTAGATGTCTTCCTATTCAAACACACCTGATTCAACTCATCAGCTCATTAGTGAAGACTCCCAAGACCTCAAATGTGTGTGTCAGATAAGAGAGACATTGGGGGTTCTCTAGGACCAGGATTGGGAACCACTGTACTATAACATTTTTGTATTGATACTCAAATGACAATTACCATACTTTCAAATATATAACAGAAAAATATACTTTTATAAAATACTAAAATAACACTGGTTCACAGTATAAAAATGTATATTACATTTACATTTAGTCATTTAGCAGACGCTTTTATCCAAAGCGACTTACTGTACAAATGAGGACAATGGAAGCAATAAACAACAAAAAGAAATACTAGTGCTATAACAAGTCTCAGTTAGCTTAAACATTTACATTTAATCATTTAGCAGACGCTTTTATCCAAAGCGACTTACAAATGAGAACAATAGAAGCAGTCAGGTCAACAAGAGAACAACAACAGTATACAAGTGCCATGACAAGTCTCAGTTAGTCTAGTATAGAACGCATAGCCAGGTTTTTTTTTTTTTTTTATATATAAATGAAAATACAAGAAAAGGAAAAGTGCTAGTATTAGTTGGTTAAGTGCAGGCGAAAAAGATGAGTCTTTAAATGTTTCTTGAAAATGAGAACATGTACGAATTGAGATTGGGAGGTCATTCCACCAGCTGGGCACAGTCCAGGAAAAGGTCTGTGAGAGTGATTTTGAACTTCTTTGGGATGGCACCACAAGGCGGCGTTCACTTGCAGAGCACAAACTTCTGGAGGGCACATAAGATTTAACCAGTGAGTTTAGGTATGTTGGTGCCGTGCCAGTGGTCATCCTGTAGGCAAGCATCAGTACCTTGAATTTGATGCGAGGAGTAACATGAGCTTTTTTTGGCTCATTGAAGACAACCCTCGCTGCTGCATTCTGGATAAATTGCAGAGGCTTGACAGTACATGCAGGAAGGCCCGCCAGGAGAGCATTACAATAGTCCAGTCTGGAGAGAACAAGAGCTTGGACAAGAAGTTGGGTGGCTTGCTCTGACAGGAAGGGTCTAATCTTCCTAATGTTGTATGAGGCAAACCTGCAGGAGCGGGTAGTTGTAGCAATGTGGTCTGTGAAGCTTAACTGATGATCCATCACAACTCCTAGGTTTCTGGCTGTCCTCGAAGGAGTAATGGTTGATGAGCCCAGCTGTATAGAGAAGTTTGTGATGAAGCAATGGGTTAGCTGGAATCACCAGGAGTTCTGTCTTCGTGAGGTTAAGCTGAAGGTGAGGGTCATTCATCCAGCTAGAAATGTCACTAAGACAGGCTGAAATGCGAGCAGCTACCGTCGGGTCATCTGGCTGGAATGAGAAGTAGAGTTGGGTGTCATCAGCGTAGCAGTGATTAGAACAGCCATGCTTCTGAATGACAGATCCTAATGACGTCATGTAGATGGAGAAGAGAAGTGGTCCAAGTACTGAGCCTTGAGGAACCCCAGTAGCAAGGTGTTGTGACTTTGAAACATCACCCCTCCAAGACACACTGAAGGATCTGTCAGAGAGGTAGGACTTAGCCCACAGGAGTGCAGTTCCAGAGATGCCCATCTTTCTGAGGGTGGACAGGAGAATCTGGTGATTAACAGTGTCAAAAGCAGCAGACAGGTCCAGTAAGATGAGTACTGAGGATTTTGAAGCTGCTCTTGCTAGTCGCAGGGCTTCAGTAACCGAGAGCAGAGCAGTCTCAGTTGAGTGGCCACTTTTGAAGCCAGATTGGTTGCTGTCCAGGAGGTTGTTCTGTACAAGGAACATAGAAAGCTGGTTGAACACAGCTCGCTCAAGTGTCTTTGCAATGAATAGAAGAAGGGATACCGGTCTGTAGTTTTCAAGAAGTGCTGGATTTAGAGATGGTTTCTTGAGCAATGGGCTTACCCGAGCCTGCTTGAATGCTGAGGGAAATGTTCCAGAGTGAAGAGAGGAGTTGATAATGTGAGTAAGCGAAGGTATGACTGAAGGAGAGGTCGCTTGAAGGAGGTGAGTGGGGATCGGATCAAGTGGACAAGTAGTAGGATGATTGGACAGGAGAAGTTTGGAGACGTCCAACTCTGAGAGTGGGGAGGAGGAGGAGAAAGAGTGTGCGTCGGTCATTGTGAATTTGTCCTCAGTCTGCGGTGTGGAGAATTGGTCACTGATGGATCTTGTCTTATTTGTGAAGAAAACTGCGAAGTCGTCCACTGTAAGAGTCGATGGAGGAGGTGGCGGCGGATTAAGAAGAGAAGAGAAAGTCTTGAAGAGTGTCAGAGCGTCACAACAGCTGTTAATTTTGTTGTGGTAGTAGGATGTTTTAGCCGTGAAGACATTTGCAGAGAAGGAAGAGAGGAGAGACTGATACACACTGAGGTTGGTAGAGTTTCTTGATTTCTGCCATTTCCTCTCTGCAGCCCTGAGTTTAGAGCGATGTTTACGGAGAACCTCGGACAACCAGGGGGCAGATGGGGTGTAAACGTAGTACACCTAGCAAGGGCTTTTAAATAATGTAATAAATAAAAAGAAAACTAATAGAATAGAAAAAGAATAGAGCAAGCGAGTGTTCGTGTTCATGTTTTTTTTTTAAGAATAGAATTAGAAATAGTGAGTGCTAAAGTTAGTTTATATTAAACTGTTATGTGACCCATGGTCATGATAATGGCACTCTAACGGTTATAATTCACACACAAACTACTGTGTACAGCCTGAAATGAATTAACATTGAGGAAAATGCAACATCTTTTCATCACAATCAGTTTAGCTAAACTTTGTGTATTACTCATGTATGTTGTGCACAATGTCTCCTGGGTAAACGTTGCTGCGCATGGCAGCAGAAAAGTGAAATGAACGCAACACAAACCTGAAAGTTCCTCCAGCACCATCCTTGGTTTTATTCTTCTGAGCTAACGCTACAGACACAGAGCCCGGAGCCAGTTTAGTGCTACTCACAACACCCTGCTTCACAGCGACTGACAGACACAGAAAGAGAGAGAGGTTACGTCATTATGTTATGAAAAAAAACAGACAGTGATGGGTTAGACGGACACACTCACCTGTCTGGAACTGTTTGAGCTGCACCTGAGGCTGACCCACCACTATGTGGCTGTGGGGTTGACCCCTGAGCGTCACCATGGGAGTGGTTGTCAGGGTAAGCTGAGGGGGCTTCACTATTGCCCCCTGCTGTTGAGACTGCAATACCTTAACAACAACATTGAATGCAATTCTATTATTACAACCATTGAGAGAATTTTAGGCCAGCTGATAAAACAGTCATTAATCATGTATATTTAGTTTTTAAATATTTGTTTATATATGAATTAATATTACTATTATAATAGATCATGTATACATATATTTTGACATTTGTTTCAAATAATAAGTAATATAATATTAATAACAAGAGGTTTCTTCGCACCTAATTATAATACTATTATTATTTGTTATATCATATATACATATTCCTAACCCTTGTCCTTAATCAGTATTATCAGGCACAAAACCTTACTCTTTGTCAACGTGTAAGAAACATCAGTTAGTTATAATGGCATGCATATGATGTTTCCTATTGTAATAATTGACACAGCTCAGAGTGATTTTTTACTTTGCCACAAGGCAAATACAGGCATTACCATTCAACAATTTAAACTACTGTACTAAAGCAATTAAGCTCCATTCATTTAGCTCAGTGTAAATTAAGACTAAACACTTCATTTTACCTGCAATGTGCCGTTAGCATTAATAATCCCAACAGTGTCCTTGCACCTCACTAAACAACACATCAAGTAAATTATGCATGTAGGTCTGTGTTTACCAGAGAGGCAGTCTGGCTGGAGTTGCTGAGGGCAGGCTGGATGAGCGTGCAGGGAGCTGTGGAGGTGGCACCAGCCGTGTTAGAGCTGGTCAGCACCACAGCGGGCGCCTGGAGGCCCTGGCTCTGCTGGATGAAGGCTGTGGAGTCAGGAGTGAGCTGTCTAAGAGCTGGAAGACTCCTCTGAAGAAAGGAAAAGGAGGAATTAATTGTGGGAAATAGTACTGTCTGGCAATAAATCGTCATACAAGCAATTGCAAATAATGATTTAAAGCAATTCCATTTGCCTAGTCGCCAAGTAGGAAGTGTGTGTCAACACAACCACCCAAATGACCACGCTGCTTATGTGTGCTTTGTGAAACAATCTTGTTCAATAAACATTGT
Source organism: Carassius carassius (assembly GCF_963082965.1). NCBI lineage: Eukaryota > Metazoa > Chordata > Actinopteri > Cypriniformes > Cyprinidae > Carassius > Carassius carassius. The sequence goes on from NC_081798.1 coordinate 7,298,669, forward strand.
GTATAAACTTAACCCCAGGTTGCTCTTAAATTATTTTTCTCCAATCAGTAGATACTTACAGAAATTTATTAAATGTTATATAATTATCTGGTTCCGAATGACATGATTTGAGTTACATTTTCATTGAATTTTAAGATCTTTACCTTAAGGAAAGGCACTAAATAAGGCTGAGGAGAGGAGTTGAGCTCTTTGTAGAGCCTGCTGGTGAACTCTTCTGCTTCAATCGACCCTTCCTGAGGGGACAAACACCAATACAGGTTCATATCCCCCACGACCAATGACTAATACAGTGGGTTCAAAAGTCTGAAACCATATTAAAATATTAATTTAAATAAACATTTTAGAACATTGAAAAAAAAATGTCAAACAAAGAAAAGTTACAGTGTAAAATGAAGAAGAAATATATGAGTCTTTACTATTTCTATTTAACTAAGCACATTTGTGAGCTTCTGAACATAATAAAACCTCAAAATGTTTCCATTGAAGCACATCAATATATTCATGCAGCTCAAGTACATTTTCTGCAGGCAAACAATATAATTATTAAGGAATTCATATTAATTACACTTTTTAATGAAATTATACTTATGTATTTTTTTTCATTTAGAATTATTTTTTCAATTGTATGGAATACATTAAAAATCTTAAAATGTATGCAATTATTACACAAATACATTTATAAATATTACACTAAACATTTATTCAGAAAGGACACATTAAAATGAGCAAAAGTATCATGTTTTTCACCAAAAAATCTTAAGCAGCACAACTATTTTCAACATTAATAATGATAAGAAATATTTCTTGAGCAAATCAGTATATTAAAATGATTTCTGAAGGATCTTGTGACACTAAAGACTAGAGTAAAGGCACAGGAATAAATTAAAATTTTAAATACAAACTGGTCATTTAATAATAATAGTAATATTGCATATAGCGCAACAATATTATTTTTTTGCTGCATATTTGATCAAATAAATGCATCCATATGTTGTGCATTAAAGACTTATTAAATAATGTTAAAAAAAAATACTTTTGAACAGTAGTGAATAAAATAGAAGCATTTTTATGAATGGTCACAGATTTGGACCCCACTGCAGGGGTAGACTATGAAACACCCATTTAACAAAGTTATCAGTTAACAAAAGGTAATCTGTTCAATTCAGGGGTTAAACACCTCATTTAAAAAAATAACAACTTGCACAATTCTGATAAAATGTCAAAAAAATTTCACAAAGTTAGAAACATACAAAAACACACTCAACTTCTGAAACTCACCAGCAGGTTCTTGACCAGCTCTTTAACGTTAGCGACAGTCTCTGATGACTGCTTACCACTAGTGGCCAGCTTTATCAGCGTGGACAAGAAGTTCCTACATTTCTTTACATTCTCCATTGTCTCCTATAAAAAAGAAAAGTGATTGCATTAGCACAACGTAGATTTACTCTGCAGCAGCTTCAGGTTATCTTGCATCTGTACCTTGGATGCATACAAATGTTCAGGTTAAGATTTAATGGCATGAGCCTTGCATCAGTTGGGGACATCAGGGGATTCCCACTCTGAGAACAGACATTCCATTTAGGTTTGCACTCGTAAGTCTCTTTAACTCCTTTTTACCATATTTAATCAGGTCAGTTTACAGAGCATTCGAGAAGCCTTTAAGCATGAAGCTAAACGCTCAGGACCGTTTCTTCGGTTGTGGACCGGCGTGTCTTTGTGTGACTGCTAAGCTAGTGCAGCCTCTCACCGTTGCTGAGGAGACGGTGGTCCCTGGGGCAGCGGTCACAGTCCTCTGGGCGGTTCCTGCCTGCACTGACAACACTGCACCCACAGAGGAGGCCTGCTGACACACCAGAGAGAGAAGATAACAGCCACCTCAGAAATACACCTTATAGCGCAGATTGATTCCTGTCATTTCTGAAGGGACTTTTCCTACATGATGTGTCTTTCATAGCTACCTGTACAGGTGGTCTCTGGAGTGTGGTAGTGACCGTGCTGCTGGCTGCAGGAGAGCCCTGCTTTATGATGGTGGTAGGAGTCACCTGTCGGGCCATCAGAGGAGTTCCAGGTGCCTGCAAATATCAGACAGACATTAATGAGTAAATGTCAACATGGGGAATGAATTAAAAAGAATGGAACCAACTAGTAAGTAGCTAGTTGACAAAAACTTTCACATACCCCATTAGACCCATGCTGTGTGTCGCTACATGTTTATGCTTTAAAACATAGCATTTTTGTGATCTAATGAATAATCTCAATTTAGAATAAAACAAATCAATAACATGTAACACCATATTCAACTGCTTTCTAACAATAGTGTATTTATGAATTAATACTAGGGGTGTGCGATTTTGACAATAAAAATATCTACGACAACAATAACAATAAACAATTTTTGCTGAGTGTGTTATTTTGCTGGTACCTTGGACAGCTGACTCCTAAAGTTTTTGATATTCTTCATGTTCTGTGTGGTGGTCAGTTCCCGGATAGAAATTAATGTTTTCCAACAAGTTTAAGAAATTAATGTTTTCCATTTTATGGCCTTTTCTACCTTCATAAAGTAATTTTTCTAAAAGTGTCCATTATCTTTTGAGTCAAATTCTATAAGACACTTGGGCTGTTACCAAGCAAATGAAATCAGGTTCAACAAAATTCATTTTTGCAACACAGAGGAAACACAGAAGTTGCATCTGAAGTGGCATTTAGATGTATTTACACACTGTTTAATGCAAGATATGAATGTATTTTTGCATAGTTCTTTTGATATATTAAACATTGAATACTGATATTTGAAATGATTTAAATAATAAAAGATACTTTGAATGTGAATGTATTAATAAACTGAATCATGCACTAGTCTAGACTTCACGTATTGTATGTGTGAAAATCCCGTTTTTAAAAGCATGCATCTGATACCCCATATTAGGGCTGGGTGATATATCGAATATTAGCGATAATATCGGAATAATTTTGATGACGATGTAAAAATTTTAAATATCTTGAATATCAAATATTTCAAATTCAAGCATACTTTCCCAAAAGAACGCGCCAAATGTCCAAGAAACAGAACGTGTCACTGCGGACTGCTCTACACGACTCTACTATGCGAGCTCTCACGAGTGCGGTTGCCAGATATCAAGAGTTCAAATCCCCGAATCAGAGCTTTGCTGTTACATAGACATTTTCTTCCTGGTGTTTTGCTTATTTTAAGCAATCTGGCAACCATGCGCACACAAATGCTCGCTCCTCATTGCGGAAGCACCGCCGCAGATGATCTGAAAAACAAACAAGCTGGAGTTTAGCGATCTAAATGAAAGCGTCATTCAGCCGGTCTGTGTTATGTCATGAGATCGCGACTGTATTGTTTGCGATTGTGGTCGCTGTATAAATGCACTAGCTCAATCGCTGTTGTTTGGATAGAGAAACATAGGATTAACTTTTATAATATTTTTCATTTGTTTTAGCAGTTTTCATAATATAGACAGAGAGACTGTAGAAGTCTTTGGTATTAATATATATAAGAAATACATATGTGCTTCAGCAAATAGCTCCCCATCTGAGAGTGTTTTTAGTGGCAGTGGGAACATAGTTTCATGCCACAGAGCTTCTCTTAAAACAGAGACAGTAGACAGACTTGTGTTCTTAGCTAAAAAGAAATAAATACTTTTCCAAGTTTACCTATTTCCCCGGGTTTTTTTTATTATGCAAGCATACTGAGATATATATTGAATATAATAAAAAAAAATTACAATATCGAGATATATATATATTTTTCAAATATCGCCCAGCCCTACCCCATATTATAACTATACCAAGTCAATGTAATTTAAATAAAATAATAAATTATCTACATTATTTTTTATTATTATTTATTAAATACATTTAAGTATATATAATAATATAATACCATAAATATATGTATTATTCCGCAGTCATTCTGAAATATGTACTGCAGGTGTCAGTTGAGTTTTGGGCGGTCAGAGGGTATTACCTGTGCAGAGGTGATCTGCCCAGGGGTGGTGCTGGTGGGGGCAGCAGGACGGGCGGCCTGAGACTGGGCCTGCATCTGTGCCAACATCTGCTGTGGGATCATCAGTAACTGACCACTATCACTACGCACCAACACCATACCTGCACACACACAAACATGACACATACAGAAAGGCTGACATCACTTCCTGTGTAATCTGTTATTCATTAGTGAGAATTTCCTATTGATCTGGCTGGAGTCAAGTCTGGTAACCGTGGCCTGCTTAGAGACAAGAAGAATAATGCGCACAGTTGGTGGCCTATATTTACACAGCACACGGAGAACCCTACACACTCAGTCTCCGTTACCGGGTGAACCAACGGATGTGTTCTGAACAAAAACTGTTGGTTGGAGAATCCAGATGGCCTCTTGTAGAAAAATCTGTCAAGTATTCTGTCCAGCCAGACAACAGGCTTCTCAGAATGACCAGAGCATACAGTCAAAGAAAAATCACTACAAAAAAAAAAAAAGAGAGTAACTTCATGAGCATTTCCTGAAGCAAATACTAGTGCTTATGACTGTGAGGAAGTAAGAGAATAGTGTTGAGGTCTTCACTAAAATCACCCAGTAAAAGGCAGGTCACACTACTTTTCATACCATTGACTTTCATTCATATGTATGCGAATGCTGAAGACTGGAAAGGAAACGCAGGCTTATACAAAGAACTTTCAGTTTTCTAGTTTGGTGAACTTTATCCTGCAAATTTCTATCTTGACCAATAGAGGATTATTACATCAAAGCATGGCTTCTTAGTGGATTTTTACATTTTGATTTTTTTTTATTAGTCATTAGCTACATAATGAATTTATGTTTTAAAAAAAAGATGCTGCAGAACATGATGTCCGAAGAAATTATACATGCTCAAGTGTAACTTATCACTTAAGGAGAAAAGAGGTAGAGGAATGCGAGACTGAAAAATACTGAAACCAGTATATATTAGAATTTAAAAGTTCTTATAAAATCACTGGAAGTTACATTTTAAACTTTTTAGCACTTAATTTGAATGGAAGACTCTAAACCTTCAACCTCAAGTTAAGATAACCAAGAATTCACAAAACGTTTGAAAGGAATAATTTTTGCAAGAACTGTGGCCAAACTTCAACCTTACATTTCCCTACAAATTCAGCTACTGGTAAAACACCTTAAAATGTCTTGATTTTAAGATGAAAAAAATCACATCCAAGATGATATATTGATATCAACAATGCTTTCTAACTATTAATGTGAACGCACAGTGAAAGCCATAATTTACCCATTGTGTTGTTCCAAAACTGTACGCCTTTTTTCTTCTAAGCACAAAAGAAGGTATTAAGCAAAAAGCATCTCCTTTTTTTCCCATACAGTGAAAGTGAATGTAGCTGTCTTAAGATTTCCTTTTGTGTCGTGCACAATTAAGAAAGATGTGCAGGTATGAAGGATGTGCAGTTCTAAGGAGAACTATACTTTATATGCATTTCAGGAACTTTAGCTGCTCTACTTCTGTTATATGAACCACTTACAGTGTGCACCACAAACTTCGCACAATATCAGAGATGGCTGTTAAAATCTCTACAACTTCCTCTATTACACAAATTCACATCATTATACACTATGCAAGGGGAGTGCTAATGTGACTGATGTACCTGGAGGTAGCTGGATGTTATGGATGTTCTGGCCCGGGGTGCTCTGAGGGAGTCGGGGCGCTAACACCTGTGGCGCAATGGCCCTGATGGCAGGACTCAGACCCGCAGCTGATGCAACAGTAACCGGAGCCGCAGTTCTCGCAACCCCCTGCAAAACAGCCCCCTTGGCCACTCCAGGGCCGAGAGTCATGGTGCCGGCGGGCTGGATAATAGTTTTAGTAGCCTCGGACTTGCTCGCTGAGACAGAAGCAGGAGTCTGGTTCATCAAAATTGGGGTCGTTGTAGTAGTACAAGTAGTAGTAACGTTAGTAGTAATGGTAATTCCACGTGTCGCTATATTGGCTACAGTCGCCGAAACGGTGTTATTGTTATTACTCCCGTTAATAGTTAAACTTGTTCCAGCAGTTTGCATAGATGGCCTGACAACTGTCACTGAGGGACCTGCACTGGATGCTGCCGCTGGAGGATTCCCGTAAGAAGACTGTATCACTGTGTTTGGGCTTTGGGTGACAGTGACACCTTTCGCTACCCCGGGCCCGTTATTAACAACTGGGACAGAAGTTGAAGCGTCGTCTGATGATGATGATGATGATGATGATGGGCCACTGGACACTGGAGTGCCGCTTTCAGTGTGCGGATCCATTGCATTGCCTCCGTTCAAAGTTTGCACCGTGGATGTCCCGGTCAAAGTAGTTACCATAGCATTAAGAAACACTGGATCGCCTTAGCTGTCTTCCATCTGTGCCTCTGGCACATCAGTTCAGGAAGTTTGTGTTTTCATCCGCTTTTCCCTCCACTTGCTTTTCGAAGGAACAAGTGAAGGGGAGTCTCGTGTCACAATGTCAATACAGATTTGACAAGCGCCCGTGTAACCTCAAGTCCACTAGCAACAATGCTCTTGTGAGAAATAATCATCTAACACACCTGAAGAGCAGCAGCTTTCATTATGTTCATATGTACAAGAGCTCGCAGAAAATCAACATTAGCTAACGTTAGTTGAATTGCCTCTTTTCCCGGAGTCAGCGGGGTGATTTTCCGGCTGCCTGGGCGCTTACCTCAAACTTATTGTGACAAGATGTGGAAACTTCTAATCTAATACAACCTTAAGTATCGGTAAAAAAAAAGTTTCTTTCCCACTCTTTTAATACAGAAATCCTTATACAGCAGGTCAAAGCCTGCCGCCATCTTCGATGTGAACAGTGAGGAGCTTTGGACAAAATGACATTGCGCATGCGCGCAGAAGCGGAAACGTCATTACGCTGGATTTTTGCGGAGCCCTCATTGGTTGTCCTCCTGCGTGGAGGCGGGACACGAGAAACGTCAGTTGATTCTGGCGGAGCGCGGTGAGGGTCGGTCTGTCATCGAGAAAAGGGCCTTGTTAAGTTGACAAACAACCGTTGAGTTATTCGTAGATTGCTTTTGGGCATATCTAGAGGCACTCTTAGATGTTATGTGTTGGTTATAAAGCGTGTAGCGGCTATTCGGTGAACTTCACAGCAGGCTGTCTTCCCCCAAGATGGCCCCGTGTTTTGAAGCGTCTGTGTTGAAATCGTGAAAAGGCGCCACACCTCTGCCAGCGTGACTGGCCATAGAGGGCACGCGTGCAACTGCATCCTTAGTTCACAGGGTTCCTTCTCAACCCCATTTGACTTAACGTTACAGTATCTTCACCTCTACTTCGCTCCGTTACAAGCTGTATTTTTGCATTCGCGCTTTACTGTTGCACTGTTTTGACTGAAACTTTAAAATGCAGGCACATTATGCTTATGTCAAAATGCATATGGATGGGATGGGGGGGCTTAATGTGGTCGTTTTTTTCTTCATTAGTTAAATATAATTAAAATATTAAAAAATATATATATTTTATAACTTATAAGGAATTGCTTAAAATTGAAAGTGGTATACATAGTTTAGAATAATGCTGTTATTTTTATTTATACATTGTATCATTTTAATAATGCATTAGCAGTAAAGTCTGTAACACATCTTAAGTTAAACCCAGAGCCATAGAGAGATATGGCTCTGGTTAAACCTTATTACTATTAAGTGTAGTAAATTCATTTTACACCCTTGTTCTTCGTGGGTTTTTTAATCGGTATATAGTGTGAACATTTATATGATATAATGCATACAATAGGTTTTAGGGAGGAATAGATTTGCACGTATCAGCAGGGTTGGGGAGTAACGGAATACATGTAACGGCGTTACGTAATCAGGATACAAAAATCCAGTAACTGTAATCCGTTACAGTTACGTCAAAAAACGTAGTAATCAGATTATAGTTACATTTTGAAAAAAGGGGGAATACTTTCAGGATTACAATGGTTTCATTTAAAACTAAATAAATCAGTATTTTGGCATAATAACACTTTATTAAGCGCAGCTTGATTAATGACTCACGCAAATCACGTGTGCCACCCGCTGGTGCATGCGCTAATAACAGTGTCTACAATCTCCTCAGACGCAGATTGAATCACTGCTGCTAAACAATATGATGCCCGTGTGCAAAAACGCGTTCATTTCATGGAAATTCCGCTGCTATTTTGTTTTCAAAGAAGAAAATGCAAACAACATGGTTGTACAGTGCAAACTGTGCCTTCCAGCAACGAAAACACTTTCTTCATCGAAAAAAAAAATGAATTTGTATTCTGTATTTTGCTGTTGAAGAAACATTTCCATTGTCTAAAAATTCAGTTCTTACTATATTTGCTTGGAAAAAAAAATGAATTTGTATTCTGTATTTTGCTGTTGAAGAAACATTTCCATTGTCTTAAATTCTTTCTTATATTTTCTTGAAAATAAAACAAAATAATCTGTAATACCAATATCATGCACTAGATGTCTGTATAGTCCTTTATCAATTCAGGGCTGTGAAAATCTTAATTAATAAATGTTTTTTAAAAATAATATTTGACCTTGAAGTAATCCAGAAGTAATACAAAAGTAATCAGTTACATTACTTTCATTTTGTGGTACATGGATTACATTATTGAATACTTTTTTTGAAGTAATTAGTAACTGTAACGAAATACATTTTTAGCCTGCGTATCAGATAGGAACTCATCTGAGATGGCACACAGGCACCCCTCCAGTAGGTTAACCTATCAATAATTACTTTGAAACCGTCAAGAAAAGGATTTAAATAAAATATCTTAAATATTGAATTCGATAAACCAATTGTATATCTGCATTTCTGAAAAATGCAGATACAGAGGTTCAAAAGACCGAATATTTTAGTAAACACACACCTGCTTGGCATAGATTAAAATACAAATATGGAGAAAAACAGTAATACATAGTGCTATAATTGAATCAAATGGTCATATTTTTGTGAAAAACTTTGTGATTTGTTTTCTTTTCGCAATTTACGACTGACTGAAAGTGCTTGTAAAAGAGGTAAAAAAAAAAAAAAAAAAAACACTAATGTATCATGTTACAGTACATATACAATCTTTGATATTGTGCCAAAATATAAATAATAGCCTTACAACAGAAAAAGACATAGTATTTATTTTAAAAGATATTGGCAGAAAAACAATACTGAAATCCTAAAGCTCTTTTTGTACCCAAGTGTTTCTAAGTGTTATTGTTGTTGAAAAGGTCGCAGAAAAAAAATAAAAAAAAGAAGAAGCCACACACACATACCCCTTTTCCTCTGTGTATAATTGCCCCTGATTTTCCCTACTCATTCACTTGTGCTTTGACAATGTTATTTCTGGAACAGATTTAAATGATTACATTTGCATCACAGGTGTGGCTCTCCTGCAGAGTGCTGGGTTCCAGATTCAAATTTCACTTCTTCATTGTTACACTTTCAGTGCTTTGTAACATACCGAGTTGGCTACAACATCAAGAGCTTTCAAATTACCCATTACCAAAATTAGCATATTTAAATGTCAATAAACGTTGCTTTTAACAGTAAAAATATTTGGTACTTGTCTTGTACAAACATTTTATTTAAATAAAACACTTAAAAAAAAAAAATCCACAAAAATTTAAAATATTAAAAGTTATCTTGTTCACTTAACTACAGGGAGTAGTGCTACATATGCATGAATACATTAAAACACAATCCTTAAACTTTTACAACCTAGTTGTAAACTTATTAGGGATCACATTTGGATCAGCTGCTCCTCCTGTACCATAGCGCTCCCCTCTGTGACACTCCAAATAAGGACCCCAGTCTTCTGTGGGTGAACAGGCTGCTTTGATACGCTGAATGACAAAAGCTAAAGTTTAGAATCAAAGTGCATGACTAAAAGGCAACAAACCACTGACATCCATATTAGAGCCCGACCGATATATCGGCCGGCCGATGTTATCGGCTGATAAGCTAATTGCATTTAAATCGGCATCGGCATTTATAACGGCCGATGAAACATGAGAAACAGAGTCTCATGCTTCACTCATGTTATGAGTGTTGCATATTGTGCCCACCAGAGGGAGCTCTGCAGCTCCAGAGTTAACAACAGCGCCAGAAGTCCACTACAGAAGAAAGCGATCAACTGTTTTGACGGTGAGTCTGTCGTTCGTCATGTGAAATGATTGTAGATTTAGTTCATACCCTGTGTATAAAAACTGTGTGGTAGTTCTAGCTAAGGGTTCTATCATTATTACTTCTAAATATTCTGTAACATCACTTACAGCCGCTAATGCATTGCTATATTAGATTAGCCACAAAGCTAATACCATGTTTATCAGTGGAAGAGCGCGAACGTTAATAGGAGGTCAAACTAAAACGTTAGCGTTTAACTTATTCTTATTCTATTGCGGTGTGTTTCCCACATAATGACCGCGTAATTGGGCCTTTCACACAGGACGCGGTATGCACGGCGCTTGCCGCTGGGTTCAGCGTTGCCCTTCAGATACAACGCGATTTGCGCTGCGCTATGGCGTAGGCGGGGTTTTAAAAACGTTTAGCGGGAGCTCTTTCATAGTCTGTTCCTCCACCTTTCGGTCAGCAGCAAACATGTATCTGTCCCGTTGTAAGAAGCGAGCGATAGCGCTATTCCTGCTGATGAGAATTAAGAGAGAAGCAAGGAAGAAGAGGCTACCCTCAGGTCCAGAGAACAATTTGGTGATTTCAGGCTGGTTACGTTACTCTAACGCTAATAGCTTCCTTTTTAGCAGGCCCCTTAAATGCTTTCTATTAACTTGTGTGAAGGTGGTTCTTCTCAAAATTGACAGCGGTGTGTTCATGACACTAACGTTAACCATTCAACTTCGAATTGATTCCGTAATCTTCCGGTAATAGTAGGCAAGACGATGTTTTGATTCATACTGCACAAAGAGAAGAGGAGAAGATATACGGGTCTGTTGTGAATGTGTCTGTGAGAGCAAATATAGTGTAGTTACAGTAACTACAGTAGGTGCGTCAGAAATTATTAAACCAGAGGGGACATGTAAATAAATGTGAGCTGAACAAGCGCTTTTTTTTTTTTTTTTTTTACATATTGTTTCAAAGCAGCTTTACAGACATAACAGGAAAATGTTGAAATAATATTGTTAAATATAAGTAGGCAATACCTATTGCTTGACAAAAAAAAATATATATATATATATATTTCTCATTTTTGCCTATGTAGGAGAGCCCAGTTTATTATTATTATAATTCTAATGATGACATGAGTAATGATGCATGGTGATATTATTAATACACATGCTTATTCTTTCTCTGTCTCTCTTTCTGCCTACAGATGGCTGAAAAAAGGTGAATGCTGTAGCAGCAAAGTGTGGGACTACTTCTGCAAATACTTTAACTTTAGTATTATAATTTATTTACAGTAAACACACAAACTGTTAAAACCAGCTTCAACTGGAAGAAAGTAAAAGTGTTAAATGTTTAAAACCAGACTGTTTTTTGATCATTAAAAAATATATACTTTTGATGTGCAATTGTTTAGTCATTGAGACTGTAATCTTTAAGGCTTTTTTTTTTTTAACATAGTCCATTCTGGAAAATGGTTTATACAGCCCACATACATAGAACAGGCAGATATTTTGCTATTGAATGTTGTGTAAATGCAGTTTATAGGAAATGGGTCTAATATCCAGATTATTTTTAAAATCAAAATATCGGCTTATAAATCGGCTCTTTTCGAGTTAATATCGGCATCGGCCCCCCAAAATCCATATCGGTCGGGCTCTAATGCATATACATATACACCCCCACCCCTCGGATAAAACCTGAACATTCTGCTTTACCTGCCAGGGGCCTCCACTAGCTTTGTACACGTTCCAGACTGCAAGAATAGGGATCCAAATGAGGCAAAATGCAGTCATACACCAGCCCAGAGCAATGCCCCAATCTGGATATACAACTGAGCCATATGTGGGGGATGTAAAAGTATACAAGGTCCATACAAGGACAATCTGGTTTAAAAAAAAAAAAAAAAAACACACACACACACATCAGATATAACGATCACTTATAATAATTATATAGTTTAAAAAGTATGTACATACAGAAAGAACCACTGGGGTGATAAAAAACCAGCAAGCTCTCCACCATAACCAGAAGAGGGCGCTCTTACTCCCAATCATCATCTCGATATCTTTGATGAACCGATTACCACCTGAAAATGTTCATGCATTTTAGTAAAGAACAGAACAATAATTGGAGACAGGTAGCACATAACGTCATCAGATATTGCTAATATATGCTCACCATACAAGATGGAAAGACCCAAGACCTCTAATAATCCAGCGACCAGGAGAATCCATCCAGCACAGAAGGTGTCAATTAAATTCACCCAATATATTCCTGCCTATCAAAACGAAGCACTTTTAAATCTACTGTACAGTTGGGTTCACTCAGTGCGGAATTCCCTTATTCACCTTTCATGTAATGCATTTTTATCATTGTAAATGTAAGATCTCAGAGTAAATCTATATTTGTAATGGTTTGCCTACCCCTGTGACACATGGCAAGCCGAGCAAAAAGAGAACAATGCAAACTGCGGTTGTAATAATTCCTCGCTTGGACTTCAAAAGCTTGGGATAGGCATCTTGGAGGCAGGTGGTGATAACCTCTGTAGACAAATCATGATTAAGATTAAGACAAATTAGAGTACTTTCTTACTTTATCTACAGTACATCTGCTTTTCTTTACCTATTCCTGCAAACTGGGAGTCCAAGCCAAGGGTAATAAGCATGACAAAGAACAGGATTGACCACAGGGGTGAAATGGGCAGCTTAGAAAGGGCATCAGGGTATGCAATAAAGGCCAATCCAAAACCTAAAACACAAACTGGGGTTTAGCTTACGAACACAACGATGAGTACATCATGCTAGAATGTTTGTTTAAACTACACATTTTATTGCTTTTTGTTTTAAAATAACTCTTAAATGCAAATTTAAAATTTCAGATCTTACCAGCATCTGCAACTTCTGATACTGGTCTCTGATAGACATGCGCCATGTGTCCAAGGATAGAAAAGATTGCAAAGCCAGCAAATACACTGGTGCCACAGTTTGTGACACACACTATAATGGAGTCTTGATAGGAGTTGTTGTAAAACTTGTTGTAAGAGGACAGAGCCATCAAACCACCCCATGCAACGGAGAGAGAAAAGAAGATCTGAGTAGCTGCATCCTTCCAAACCTATGGTGAAAACAGGCTACATTAGTTGTCTGAAATCAGTACATTCCCGTGATTATGAACCGTAAGGTTAGATGGTTGGATTTAGTTCTTGACGGACCTCAGAATCAGCCAGTTTGGTGAGGTTAGACTTTGAACCGATGTAGAACTCAATGCCATCTTTTGCTCCCTCCAGAGTCACACCACGAATCAGCAGGATAAAAAGAACGGCGTATGGGAAAGTAGCTGTGAAATACACAACCTGAAATGCACCATTTATCATGTTAAATTGAACGCAAAATGCTTTCCTCTTGCTGCCTCAACACAACTTACTGTACAGATGCAATTTAATGTTACTGAGGTGAAACACTCACCTTCCCAGAGGACTTTATGCCTTTGAAGAGAGCTGCTCCGACTAGTATCCAGGCAAGCAGCAGGCACAGGGCAAGGTGCCAAACCACCGGCCCGGTCTCATTCATGCTACTAGTGCGCTGAAGAGCCACCTCACTGTGGACAATTCGGTCACAAAATGTCAAATATAAATAAATAAATAAAAGCCCTTAACATAAAAAAAGGAAGTTAATTCCTAGATATTGGAGACCGTGACATTACCATTTTACAGTTTGGGGGTGGAAAGATTTAGGTCTTGCGCTCATATATATAAGAATAGATAGATATGCACCAAATCAGCACCCTATCCAAACATCCCACCCAAGCTTCCCATTTAACAAAACACTTCAGAACAGGAAAGAAACCACGCTTTACAAATTTGTAATGCTGTGCCGATCACCCCCAAAATCTGACAGTCCAAAACATTAGTCATGAATTATCCAGAAAGCAATCAAGAAAAGGGTGCCAACAAAGCGAAGTCTCATTGAGAATCTGTACAAAAACTAAATGTCAACTTACTCCCAGTATTTCTCGCTAGGGCTCTGGCCTGCTGTAGAGTCATTCTGGCAGGTTTGGGTCTCAGAAGTCACATTTAGTGCTGCAGCAGTAATGTTGGAAGTCATTGAAACATATGGTCCAAATCATTTACTGCAGTATTATTCTGTATCTTGATAAATACTTTATAGATCTATCTACTATTTTAATGTATAGGTTTAAAGTAGTTATAGTTCTTTAGTTATACAGTAGCTTAAACTCTTGTTTTAAGCACAGAGCTGCAAGGAGGTTCCCTTTACAAATTCTCTTTACTGTATTAAGTGTGAAAGACAAATTTCCCTTACAAGCCAGTTCATCTAGAAAAACTAAAAAATTAGAGCATAAAGTCATGGTATGTCTGACACAGAAACATGGGCCTCTTTAGAAAAGAAACGGTCTAACGAACCTGTTGAGTTGCAGTCCGTCGCACTCCAAGGGAGAGGATATTGAAAAGATGCAAAAAGGTAGTAGATACTATAAGCAATGATTACGTTGTAGTAGATTGCCACAAAAGTGCTAACCAGCATCATTGTGATGCCAACACCTACAGAGAGAGAGAAAAAAAAAAAACACCACTTTAAGATGTTTAAAGTACAAGTAATACATTTGAATAAATTCACTTAAGTGTGTACTGGATTTGACCATGTTGGATTTTTTTCTTAGTGTTCACAAACAGTGTAAAAGGTCCTGAGGGCAAATGTAATTGTGCAATCTACATGTTAACCATTTGAGGAGTATTTGTCTCAAGGATGGTTTAAACATTTATGAATTAGCCTGGAGGCATTTACCACATTGGTGGACCTCAAACTGCAGCAAAATCCATTTGAATCCACAATGTATTCTTAAACTCCTTAGCAGCTTTTAGATCGACCAATTTTAAGATTTGATTCAAAGTCACCTTGCAGTATAGGCACCGCTTTCCACACATTGATGGGGCCTTGGCTGCAAAACTGTCCAAAAGAGCTCTCCATGAAGAACAGAGGAAGTCCAGCAACAGCCAGCATGATAATGTAGGGGATGAGGAAGGCCCCTTGAATTGTTGAAAAGATGCAGTATTTAAAACAGTGAGAGAGAAAAAAAACGGTTATAAAAGTTATATATATTACCCTATTTCCTGATCTAGTTTTCTATTATATGAATAAGACATTAATTCAACATACTGTATATTATGAAAACTCATAATAAGTCATCTTACTGTACCTCCCCCATGTTTGTAAGCCAAGTAGGGAAATCTCCACACATTTCCAAGACCAACAGCATAGCCGATCATAGACAGCATGTACTCTCTTTTGCTGCTCCAGTTTCCCCTTTCAGTGTTTTCATCAGCTTTCCCAACATGAGAATATTTCTTGTTAGATCCATTGTTATCCTGCAGAAAGTAGTAATAATAATAATAAACACTCATTATTAAATCACATCACGTCACTTTTTCTTTCTTTCTTTTTATGGTTTTAACAAGGTTGGGAGGAGCACGTCAGATACTTAGCCTAATTAACACAGGTGGAGCGCACTCAAGTTAATCAACACCATGGTATAAATTAGGGGTGTAACGATTCACTCGTTTTCTCGATGCATCGATTACAAACCCTGTCGATTCATAAGCATCGATCTTGAAACATGATTTTTGAATCGTGAATCACCGATCTTGGACCGTAATCGATTCAAAATGCTAAGAATCGAATGAATTGCGATTTCTATAGCGATTCAATGCTTTCAAAATGTATACACATTAAATTACTACACGCACGAATTAATGGAGACCTTGAAGAGTGTTCGTGAATCGTGCCTCTTATCTGTCCTTCACGCGCTCCACTGTTTACCGACTGAGACTGTCACAGGATTGCGCTCGCGGTCCGTTCGTCTCTGACGCAGCTGACGTGTGATCTATAGGACTCGTGGCCAGTAATGCTAACGTGAAGCTTTACTTTTCTGTAGTTTGTCAATGGCTCTCTGCATCTTACCGACGGAGTTACCGGAGCCGTCGACAGCTGTAGCTATTTATTGCATGGACGGAGCAGAAATGTAAGTGTCTAAATCATACGCACAGATCCATTGAATGATAATTGTTTTTAAACAATGCGGATGAACCGAATATACGAAGGAAACGTTTAAAATTAACCACAGCATTAACAACGACCTTGAAATAAGAGCGCGAGATTTATCTGATAATATGCTTGAAAGTAGCGTTTGTTTCATTAGCAAACAGACATCTGGCGCGTTTTCTCGAATCATTCGCTGATGGAGAGGAAAAGTTAAATAGAGATGAAGACGTTTTCACACTGAAAGAGAAGCGATCTCGCTCTCAAAGACGTGCCAGGCTATATCTGCAGCTAAACTGAATAAAAGCAGAATGAACTGATGAAACTTTAAAAAAACCCACAAACAATTTATGAATGATGCAGTGCTAATTGACATTTATTACAGTACAGAAACTATAAAGTATATTTTCTACCTTATTCTGTGCAGAAAATTTAAATAATTGCTAATTAAATGTAGCCTAGTATATAAAACAATCATAAAATTGCCATTAGGAAAAAAATATCGATTACAAATGATTGATTATTGTCCAGCAGTGTATTTGATTACAGCTAATTAAAAGTAATTAAAAAAAGATAATTCCTTGTAAAAAAAAAAAAAAAAAAAAAATAATAATAATTATTATTATTAGGCTACATACATAAAATTATTGTATTTGACATTTCTGTCACTTCTGAAATTATGGCTACGCCCCTGATGTGACAAAATGTTAGCTTATACACATAGGCGTCGATTTCGGGGGGGGGGGGGGCGGGGGGGACGCGTCCCCCCTAGATTTCGTCGTGAGTCATTTTGTACCCACCACTTTTTTTTTTTTTTTTTTGAAAACCTCGAGTTCAATTTAGCCGTTCTGCTGCTGCGCTGGCTACACGCTTTTCTGTTCATTAAAACTGCAACAACTGTAACATTATTATCTCTATATTACTATCGCGCTTCTTTTTTTTAAAGAATGTTTTTCAAATGAGTTGACAGCAGGGGCGTTGCTAGGGTCTTGATACATTGGGGGCTTAGCCCAGACCCCCCCACCCCCAGTTTGGTAACTTGGAAGCGTTGAGCATTAAACACTTCTTTTACAGCATTCAGGTGCATTTTTTGTAGCATTTTAAATGATAGGTAAAAAGATAGAATGCTTTATTTGTAGAACTGTAACAGCTATTCACTGAAACACAAATAAATAATACATGAATATTAAAAAAATGAATATAAAACTATATATATACTGTGTATATAGATATTTATCTTTCTATATTTATCTATATCTATTTATCTATCTACACACACACACACACACATAAATCACTCCAACAGTCTGTTTGTATAAGTCTGGAAAAGGAACTATAGACAGTGCAGGTCCAGTAAAGAGGCCATTCAACAGACAGTAAACACAGGCACTCTGTATAGGTGTCATAAACATAAAAATCACTCTCGCCTGACGCGCTATTCGCGTCCGGTGTGAACGCACCATAGTCACCTGACTTAAAGTTCAATGATATGAATGAAACAATGAATGAGTTGTTGTTAATTCTCCATTTTCACTGTATGTTTCATTAAAAAAACGGCAGCAAAACAGCGATTAAAAGCCGTTTAGCTCGCGTCTCGCGAGATGAGAAAAGTGACATCGGTTGCTATAGGTAGCCTATCAGACAGAAAAGTTGATGTTAGCGATGTTAGGATTTCCTAACCTGAAATAAAAAGAATGAAGCAAGATATGATTCCTAAAGTTATTTAGTATCTGCTTCGGTAATACCAATTGGGGAAATTCCTATCTTAGACTCTTTCTGTAATACGGCCCCTGGTATTCTAGCTAGCTATCCATCTGAGGGGAATAACGTTAATTTACACATTGTGTTTCAATCGCCAAATCAGATGTATAGGCTACTTCATCTACATTCTTCACGAGAAACGGATTATGGCTCACAAAATGGATTAGTTATAGGCGAAATAGTAAGGTCCCACGTACTTTATATATACAGTACATGTTGTTCTGCATTAATACCACAGTAAGTACAGGGCTATGTACGTTAGACCAGGGTTTGCTAAAGAGCCTTCACCGACCTGAGCTTAATGATGAGGGAACGGCGCCAGTAGATAACTCTTCTTGCCTCCTTATTTTACTTTTTAAAAAGTGTCTAATGTCCATAGCTACCACCAGAAGCCACAAACAACAATGACAGTAAAGCCCAAAGCTCTTTCTCCTCAGGCGCGCACTCTAAGCTGTAACCATAGTAACTTTGATCTGCTTGAACACATTTTAATCGTCTTTAATACATGATTGATTCCGAAGGATAGATTAAAAGACCCGGTCATTTTTTAAAATAAATACAAATTATTAAAAAAATAATAATAATTATCAATAAATTAAAATTTTTTGAGATCCGGGGCTATAAAAAAAAACATCCCCAACGGATGCCCATATCTAACGACGCGCCTGGTTGACAGTTTGGAATGGACAGTGAACGAGCGGGAACGAGGCTACCTAGTCTTTGCTGGGATTGGCCAGAATTTCTGGCGAATGTATCATAGACGAGCAAGTCATTTAGCCTTCATACAATATCACAAGGTTGCATCCTAGTGCCATGGACTATAAAATATCAAAGTGATAACCTGTAGAACAAATGGATTCTCTTGGTCGGCGTTACGTCACAAATCATGTGACCTGCATAGCAACAAGCCGCCGCTGTGTTTGAAGGGTAAAACAAACCGAAGGCAATCAAGGCAAAGCCCGAGGAAAATCAAAAAAGGTATCTATTCACAGAAGTTTTGTTGTGGATTGGGTCAGTTATGGATACTAACGGACTACTTTGTATTAATGATGAATGATATCTGTGTATGCGAATGTATGTCGGTGGTGAGAAGTGAAGTGAATGTAATAAAACACTCATGTAAAGGGCTTTGTGACTAACGTTAGATGTATGTGAAAGGCGCTAGCAGCTATACAAATACAGATCTTCTTTCTTCTATTACAGAATGTCTTATCAATATATAGAAAGTCTACTTGCGCCTGCATTGACCAGGTACCACAGAAAGCTGTCGCTTGTAGGTTTAACGTTACAATCTTGTCCCTATCGACATCCAGCTGAGTCCTGGGAGAACAACCCAAAGGCATGGCCCAGGCTCGAGTATCCAGACATATACAATTATCTCATCAAATCCCCTGGTATGAACACCATGTGTACATACCATGTGTCCTACACTTGCAGTCATGTTTAAATAGGAGGAGCAAACGTAATGGTAATCGGATGTAGGCCGCCATAGTTTTGTGCTGTGTGGTGTAACACCTCGTCCAATCGCCTGGAGCCATTTCTCTCTCCTTTCTGGCTCAGTTGCCTTGCTAGGTATCATGTAAAATGAGAGGTCACTCCTCTTTACGCTGTTGTTTGTGCAATTAACAACACAACAGTTTTTAGGCATGATTCTCGGCAGTTTTGCGCTTGTTTGTCTTCCGCTTCGTGTTGCTTAATGGCGAGCGCTTGTCTGTTTTACCCTTCGTCGCGGTTGCTATGCGCGCGCAGTGCATTATGGGAGTAAAAGTCCCGGATGTCCGACCTCGAGAATGTTGTTGTACACACAGCATGGGTCTGCAGACCATTGACACAAAGGTAAGACGCGATAACTTATGTTTATTAAGATTTGCTGGTATTATGGCTAGGTCTTGTGCATTTGCACACAAGGGATCGGCTGTTTTAATTCTTCTCTTGCAATTAATGTTACGTTAGACTTCCTTAGCCACCAACTTAATTAGCTAGTTACGGTTTGCGTTCATACAGCAAGTATTGGGGGATATGATTGTTGAGTAGTCAGTATCTTGTTTAATTATTGCTTGAATCTATTGCTGAATTCTGGAATAGTTGTGATGATGATGATGATGATGATGAGGAATGGATCAAGTTTTAGTCAAAATGCCTGATGTAGATTGGATGGATGCATGTTGTTGTGAATTGAGAGCAGTCAGATCATGGTGTGATAGTCAATAGTGTTCATCTGTGCTACACGTATTTTTGCTTTTTCAATCTTGATAAAATTTGTAGTGCTTAAGTTGTGTTGTGTGTAGATATGGTAAATTGTACTGGGAATTAAATCAAATTATTACATGGCTTGGTTGAATTCCACTGTAGAATGAAGTCTGTTATTTCTTGATAATAACACCGTTGCCATGAAAAACAGAGCGTTGCTATGGACGCGGCAGGATTCTAATCGTAGAGACGGAACTATTTTCTTTAGCGGAAGCAATACAATCGTGTTTAAATCAATAAACTCTTTTTTAAATCAATATTTTGTGTCAAATTATTGATTTATTTGGTGGGTAGCCATGTAATAAGCGGGATAATGTAGAGCGAGGCCCGATTTTGGGTTAGATTTTTTCCCCGTTTTCAGTGCTTATAACAAAGCAACATGAAAGAGAAATTTGGTAATCATTGTTTAGGTACATTAAACCACGTCATGGCCATGTCATATTGTCAACATGGTACTTATATGATGATATGAAGCAGATTAGTGGGTCATATATCATATGTCTAATGCTTTGTACGGCTTTCTTCTTCATAAAACGAGTCGGACATCATCACATTTTTGTATACATTTTTATTTATTTACATTAATAAGATACAGGATGTCTTTCAAAACATGACCTGCGCGAAAGAGAAAAAAAAATGCATCATTGTACCCAGCACTTCTGAAAATGCACTTCTGAATGCGTCTCTGTCCCCACCACATTTCAAACCAAACTGACGCCCATGCTTATACATAATACTCTTTAAGCTCTTTTTTTTTTAAAAACTTGGTTTACATGCATTTTTACGTATGCCATTTCGCATCATTAAACTAGCATTTAACAATGGACAAAAGGTTTTTTTTTTTTTCTAACCTATGGTTCTCTAACCATAAATGCTACTGTAATTTGCTCCCTGACTAAGCATTTAAAGAATTTAGTAGAAGCATTTAAATAACTCCGTGAATGCACTTAAAGAATGCAGAATCTAATCGTTATAATCGAATCGAATTTAATTGTGAATCGAATCGAATTGAATCGTTCTAAATTTGCAAAAATCATTCTTGAATCGAATTGAAAACCTATGAATCGTAATCGAATCAAATCGCTGCCTTGCCAAAGATTCACAGCCCTAGTATAAATGCAACTGACTTGCCTCTATCTTTTGGCGGTTTATTAGCATCTTCTCACTTTGAGTTCATACACTTACACGACTTCAGAATCCTTCCCTGGACAGCATGCCAAATATGCATTAAATACTTCAGCTTATTGTAAGTGTGTACTCATGAATAGCCTATTATCAATGTCAAAACATGCTAATAAATAAAAATTGATGTAAACAATTGTTACCTGCTCAGCTGCAACTGAGTTTCTGAATAGTACTCCTGAAATGTTGCTCAAGTTGTATTTCCTCATTTTTCAGCACAGTCTCAAGAGCGACAGGTGAAGTGATGGACAGAGTGCACCTGAAGAAAAACTGTACACGGTACTTTTTATAGTTCACATGCACCCCTCCCCACCCAGTTTCAACATGACAAAATATCATTTGTAATGTTCATACTGTACACCTTACAGTCACTGATCATAATCTCGGTTTGCATTTGCATTGACTCTGTTGTAAATCAAATTATAAATCATTATTTTTATTTAGCTTGATTTAGTAATATGATGTTTCTATGTCTAACATAGTATGTATCTATGGTATAAGACAGTGTGTAGTTTTTTTTTTTTTTTTTAATAATAGAAAGAAATGGGCTAACTTAGTAATCACCAGGTATCCATCATCTGATCTTTATTACTAATCGCAAACAAAGGCCACTGATAAACTACACTTTCTCACTCAAGAGGGGCCTTCAAAGTCATTCACATGAAGATCACTTGTTTATGATTCAGCAAGAAAAACTAAAAGTAAAACATGAGGTTCAGATATGTGTATGACTTATATTTTCCCAGTGAGATCAGTTCCATGACATTTTATCATTTAGGTGAGGCAGAGCTATTTAAGGAATGTCAGAGACACAATATCCTGAAACAAAACTGGCTTTATTATAGAAATGTATTCTATAAAGTTCATATTATAATGTGGTTTTACAGAATGATAGGTATTATATAGTTCAGTTCCATTAAAAAAAAAACAACAATAGTAAAATTCTGGGAATGTTTTGTCTTTTTATTGTGTGGCAATCATCAAATATATTATAAGAAAATGAAGCAATAATATTTATCAAGACACAAGAAAATATTCTGGGAATTAAATGACTCCACTTCCCTGTTTTTTGTCTCCCAAAGCATGTCCAAGTGCAGATTCCTAACCACTGTTGACATTCCACAGACCCTCAGTGACTGAGGGATGGAGAACAAACATGAAGATCTCTTTATCAAGCCTGACAAGAGCACAACCTTAAAATAATCAGGCAACTTATTAACTCCAAACCCTCAGCTTTTGTACTGGTTTAAAAATCTCACCACCTGCATTTGAGCCTTATAAATCAGTATCATCGTGTTAAGTGCCAAATTACAGTATGGTCTGCCGACACACATGAACCATTTGTCAGAAACCGGTCATAAGGTGTTTACCGCAGTCTGATGTTATTGCCCAGAAGTGTTTTGACTGTCATTAAAGTGCTTACCAGGTAAAGGAAAAAAACAGTAGCCCCTCAAAATCTGTGTCTGTTTCAGAGGAAAGGGTTTAAATGAATGAGATTGAGCACCTATGATAAAGCTTGACAGATGTGGTGTGATTTTAAATGTTTAGGGAGCCATGTGAGTTCAATCTCCGATAAAATGGTCATTCTTTTAAACTTTATACTGAGTCTACTATTGCTAAAAAAACATTGGGTGTCAAATTGAAACAGCGCCTTGCTGACGAGTTTCCAACACGTAATGTTCTTGTGACTTGGGTTTAAAAAAAAAAGTTATACTCTAAAAATAATCTGCATTCAGGGTGTTTGCATCCAGGGTTTTACGAAAGAAGAATTCTTTCAAATGAAGTCACTTATAATAGTGAGTCACCCGAATTCACCACTTTCAAACTGTTGCAGGATGAAATACTCCCAATTACACACTTACTAAAGTCACAATATGATGTCATAGCCTTATAGATAAAAAAAAAAAAAAACCCGGACCATTAAGGTCATAACATGTTCTCAAATCTGTGTACTGTGAAAATAATTGCCAGAGACGTGTCAACATATAGTTACAATTTCATAGAAATAACTTGATATTAAGTAATGATTAAGAAACTGATTGTTGACTTAAGGGTAACTTGAGACATTGTTTGATTCTGATATCATAGATTACTAGATTGTGTTCTGTGACTTCTTTAATAGAAATATGGTTTTACATGAACTAATCTCTCTTTATTTTCTATGTATGCATTAGCAAGAGCCAATTTAGATATAAAGATATGAATGTCGTTACAGAGGACTAGAGAAACATGATTTGTCTGGATGTTTTAATTAATACATCAAAATATTAGATTTGAGTTACATGAAAGGTCCACAGGCATGTTTAAACATAAGAACCTCAGTCATTTTTATAACACATGCAATACATTTGTTCTTAAAACACAACCATTCAAAGTTTTTCTTCCCCTCTTTTAGATGTGAATGGAAGATGGATTTTCTTTCATTTTCTTGTGGCGATATCATATCGGACAGGACATTATACAAATTAGATGGATGTAGTCAAGTAAGCTCTTTCTGTTCTCCATTCAGTTCTTCTGTCTCACATGAAGCATAAATACTCACAGCATTGTTCAAACTTCTTTCCTGAAGAAACATGAGTCCACAAACCTAAAGTAAATCAAATGTGTATCAAGCAAATAGCAAAACTGCAATGTTGACTTTAGCACTGCCAATAGTGTTATCAAACTGACAGACAAGCACACAAACATAGAGTAAAAGCAAAGAAAGGCATATTAAAATTGCTATGTGGCTTTTGAGAAAAAAAAAAAAAAAACTAGCTTCACATACCTTAACAGAGGATCTCCATTTCCTATCTAAATATCTCAATATCCTTTCCCCCATTCCTGTATTTGTACTTCTCTCTAAAGTCCACAGGAAATTATATTCCTCTCATACAACATCCCAAGGCACTATAAATTTCCCTACAATAAAAATCAATGCAAAGTCATGCCACTCTGATATAATAATGTTGGAGGGAAACAAAAGAGCCCCCTGCTGATTGGTCACTGCCATTACACAGCAATATCAGAAGCCAGAGGAAGACAAAGGGCAGCTTCAGAGGGCATGTCTCCAACACTGATCTCATTTCCTTCCAGCCTCAAGACTCGCAGCTTGGAGAAGTTCATAACATCCAGCACACTGCAGAAACTTCCCAGTGTAAACTCTGAAAAAAATGGAAAACCATTTTTATATGCAATTTCAACATCTGGAATGGGAACAGTCATTGGAGGAAAATAGTTAAGATAGTTTCACTAAATTACACTGGAAGAAATAATTTTCTTAAAAAAAATAAAATATAATTCTTAAACAAGATTCATTTACAAGCAAAAATGAGTGAAAAGTGAATGTCAAAATATACGATTTTAAATATTCATTTTATATTTATTGTTTGTAATCATTAAATCTCACTACATGTTATTTAAAAATAAATAAATGGAAATGGAAATCTATAAAACTGTTGTGCAAAAAAGAATGTTGGGAGAGTAGGAAAATTGACATTTAAAATTAATTGCCTAAGTAACGAAATTATGTTTTGCAATTTTACATTGCTGATTACATATCACTTTTATATTACAAATGTTTATGATATTTTTAACTTTTTTTAAAATTTGTATTTCTAATTATGTTTAGACATGTATATATATATATATATATATATATATATATATATATATATATATATATATATATATATATATATATATATATATATATATATATATATATATATATATATATATATTACTTTTTTTTATGTCAGTTATTCCATTCAGGGACTATGATTATATTTCAATGGAAATTTTTCATTATAACAAATAAGGCTGAAATTATTACTTCTTAAGTAAATTGAAAAAATAAACTTATGAAAGCATTTACACTAGTGTTGAAAAAATCTGTGGAAGTGCTGTACCTTTAATCTGATTGGCCTGCAGATAAAGATGTTGCAGATTAGTACTAACAACAGGAATGCTCTCCAACTTGTTGAAGGACAAATCCAGCTCCACCAGACCGCTGTTGTTAAAGGTGTTTTGAGGGATGCCTTTGTTTGTGAGCTCATTGTGAGAAATACGGACATACTGCAGGTTGGTGAACTGGCTGAGGAAGTTCTCTGGAACTGCTTCGATGGAGTTGGACTCTAGGTAGAGCTGGTGGAGCATCTCAGGGAGACCATTAGGAACCTTCTTGAGCTGGTTACTGCTCACATCCAGCAGAATTAACGATTTCAGACCTTTCAGGCCACTGATATCCTGCAGACCGTTGTTCTGGAGCAAAAGTATGGTCAAATTCTCCATGCCCTCAAAAGCGTTTGGGGGCAACTTGGTGATTTTATTGTGATTGAGACGAAGGTCATGTAGTGAGCGAGGCAGGTTGGACGGCACCTCGGTTAGGTTGTTGTTGTTCAGGTACAGGCGATCCAAGTTCACTAGTTTGGCAAACGCTTGCTTGCCCACTGAGTTAATGTAATTCTCATGCAAAAAAACCCACTCAAGGCTGGTGGCATTTCCAAAAGCATCATCTGGGACAGAGGTGATCTGATTGTGTTGCAGGTACACATACTTCATCCGGGATGGGATGTAAGGCATTTGTTTCATGTTGCGGTTGTCGCAGTACATGGCAGCTGGGAATGTTGGAGGACAGTCGCACTCCTCTGGACATTCTCCTCCAGTGTTGTCGGCCTGCAGAGAGGCGTAACCACGGCTGTGAAGGGAAGAAAGCCACTGGAAAGGATCTTCATCCTGAGCCAGCGAGAACTTGAGGAGTCCCAGCAGCAGAAGAGCGATTAGCCGCATTGTCACTGGCAAGAGACTTGACAGCAGCAGACAGAAAGAAAACTTTTTTAAGATTTGTAGGATTAATTAAAAATGCGCAATTAGTGACTACCTTGCTGTAAAACCAGCCTTGGATAGACTGCTGGTCTTAGCTGGTTTGAGCTGGTTTAGCTGCCCACTCAGCCCATATAAGCTTACACCGTCTGGTTTAACCAGATACCCTAAGCTATCTTTCTTGCTACAGCTTTTTCCAGCAAAGTCTGGCTGGTTTTATTAGAGTTTTGGTCTTTTTTTTTGACTAGTTAAACCAGCAAACCACCTCCTCAGGCTGGGAAACCAGCTAAAATAGCTAAAACAAACCATCTTTAACTGGTTTAAGCATTTTTTTTTCTTTTTCTAGCTGGCCTGGGTGACTAGCTGGTGTTCCAGACTGTTTACATGACAAGTGCCCAAAATCCATCTGTAACCATAGCAGATCAGATCAGGCTGAAGAACCAACATCAGTTTTGATTGCTTCAAAACGGTTTTGCAACAGGGAAAGGTGCAGGAACACCAAAAATGTAATGATAGATAAAAAACTAAATACTGAAATTATTGCAGATCAGGCAAAAAGTTACTTGCATTATTAAAAATAATGGCTATTGTATAAAGATGAACAGGTCAGGTAGGAAACCCAGGCATTTCATTTATCCATACAGTAAAAACAGCTTGAAAAAAACATATTCCCACAAAATAGCAACACAACCTGTACTTAACTACTGTTAGCTTGTTCCACTTAGTACCAAATCCAAAGTCTCCATTGATGCAGAAATGCAAAATAAGACAAGAATAAATAAATAATAAATCTTCCAAATAGGCAGTAGAAAACAGCATCACACCTACCTGATCAGCAAAGGCTCTACCTTCTCTTTGTCTCACTGTGAGCCCTTGTAGCAAAATGAGGTGGCTTTGGCAGAGACTGCAAATACCCCTTCTCCCCTACAAGCTTTCTTTCCTCCACCCTCCGAAGCCCCCTCTCAACCCCTGTCCAATTACAGAAGACTTGCCTTTCTCCATCCCAAGTCCATTTTTCACCAGAGTTGAGTGGCTGGTCTCGATCACTCCCAGCTGTGGAACATGTTAGGAACATCTGCGTCTGCATACATCAAGCTTTTCTCATTAAGCAGAATGCGGCCCTTACTTCAAGACTGACCAAACTATCAACAGTGCATGAGGGAGCTGTATACAACTCTACAGACTTACCTTCTTACCTCGAGCCACTCAAGAGGCACAGCAAACATGTTCCCTTCAGATTACAAAACAGACACATATTCAGCATGTTTTTTTCAGATGCAGACTGTATGACTCAAGTCATTTACCTGAAAGCAGTGGCAGATATTAAACAGTCTGTCATTTGATCTTTTGTGTGTTTCATATCTCCAGGCACTTATCCTGAGGAATGTCAGGTCCTCCATCTCCTGAGAGGCCTCTCTTTGTGGTCTTTGATGGCTGGTTGCAGCCAGCTGGTTTTTGGTAAGCAGATCTGTGGCACGCTAGAGGTGCTGGGCTTTGGCCTCGACACAAGACATAAAGCCAGACAGCTTCATGTTCTGACAGCTCCAGGACTGAATCACAAACACAGGTCTTGAGGGAGCCTCCGTTTTTATTTACTGCATGAAGGGCTGAAAACCCATAGGTGTGGATAGGTAGTAATGGGAAATGTGCATGCCTTGGCACCTTTGTGTAGCAGGTTTGCTTTAATGATTAAAAATTGTTGTCAGCCTTCCGAGTTGAGCTTAAAAGTAACTAATCAGTTGCACAAATAAGGGATTACATTAAATATTAATACTAAATTGCAATTTCACCATTACAAATGGAAAATACACACACACACACACACACACACACACACACACACACATATATATATATATATATATATATATATATATATATATATATATGACATTCAAGTTTAATTAAAGTATGTTTTAGTTTACAGTAAATGCATGTCAGTGCTTTTGAAACATGACTTTATATTTCAAAGTCTAAAATGATTTAAAAAAAATTATTACCTTAAGTCAAAAAAGCAATCCAACATTCAACTAATTGCATTTTATCTAAACATACTGTAAGTCACAATATATTTTAATTTAATTGCAATAAACATGCACTAAGTGTACAAATAAATTACATTATATTCTTAAGTATATTAAGTGCTATTTTTTTTTCAGAAGAATATGTCGGTCCATTTATGTAAATATCTTAACTTAGCCAGGTGATCTACTTACTAGACACACCTAGCATACTTTGAAAAAACTTGCTGGACATTTTATCATTAAATGTGAAAGAATATTCAAGTTATATCGCCTGAGACAGCATAAGAATTCCTCACTCCCCAGTACCTCTTCATACTGTTCACTATTTGGATGCATAGATGACTCGATCTCTAACACAGTGTTTTCCATACTGTTGCTGCAAGTAGCCTGACTGTCTCTAGGAAAAACCTCAGGACCAGAACACACAGGGTCTGATCCCAGAGGGAGGTGAACTCTGCATCAGGAAGCACTTTACATTCCTGCCATCCCTGTCCCTGCTCCTGCTGATCTCTCTCCAGCCGTGACTTAGCCTCTTTGAACTTTAGAATGATATGTGATTTGTGTTGCAGCACACAGAGGTCAGACAGCAGAGGTGACCTGAATCCCTGCGAGACATGCTTTCTTAAGTAAATGAAGACTGATGCTATTAGCGATGAAGCAGAGCTAGTTATTCTGCTCGAATTTTGTCCATTCTATAGATGTTTGATTCCAATGTATGATTCTAATAGCTATATACAGCTCTAAGCCAAGAACTCTCATCAATTACTCGCCCACATGTTGCAAAACTGCATGACTTCTTTTTCCTGTAGAAAATAATGAAAACAGAACATAAGAAACATTTACATATAGAGAAATATTTAGGTAGTTTGTGTGTTTGTGTGTGTTTTCCAACTGCCTCATGGTAAAAAAGTATGCATACAGGTTTTAAATGACAATTTAAGAAATGAATGAATTTTTGAGCATTGCTAGAATTTATATTCTAAATACTAAATCTTCTAAATACAAGCAACTAAATATTCTAAATACACTCAATTAAAAATATTTCCACACATTTCAGCATAATCTGCATGCACAAAAGATACAGCTAGACATTAACAGCACACCATAAATTATTCTGCATATAGATAATAATCTAGCTTTACATCACAATAATTTACACAATAATTTACCTTCATTCATGTTTTTATTTTTAAAGCCATAAAAATATGTAAAAGGCTTAAATTCTGTGTTTTCAGTAAAAATCATCTCCTTGGACATAAAAGTGCATCCATTTGTTTTGATGAATTTACTATTTTCTGGTAGCTAGAATTCAGCAGAAAATAAATTAACATGCCAAAGTACACTTTAATAACCCTATGGCATTAGTCAAACCATTATGATATTAGCCCATTTCGTCTGAATTCGCACAGTAGTGAAGAAAGTTTGAGATATAGCGCCATCTAGACATCAGTTTAGGGAAAAGCATGTGGTTCTGCAGCCAAGATATGAGTCACATTCACAGATGATCTCAATAAAACATAACTGATCATATCCAATCCTATAGACTGGTTTTAATAAACAGGCTTCACCAAAGCTTTCAAAGTAACATAAGCAGTATAGATGCATGAAACAAGGTTTTGAGAGAAAAGAAAAACATTAATTTTTCACAGGCAACAGTGCATAAGCTCTTAAATGTAAGGAAACAGAAATACCCTGTAAACTGACTGTCACACCTGCTCTGTAACATCTCCTCCAGCTTGCCTGTCCTGGGCCATTGGTTAGGCATGACTTTGCCACGGCAGTCTGCTAACCGCAAAACCTCCACAAAGACCTCAGTTATAACATGCCAAGGGAGAAACAGCTCACACGACTAGTGCATGCTTATGAAAATGCAAACACAAACCACACTGTACACATGTAAGCAGTGTTTTGACTGGTTCTAAGTGTACACAGAATTTATACTGACTGGAAACTCTGCGAAAACATGTGAAAAAAGCACTGAGAACAGTGAGGAAGTACAAGAGAACATGAGTGTAAGGAATTATGGATGCATAACCCTAAATATTCTGAAGGAGATCCAGACACAGATTAATTTAACCCTACATAATTTAGCAACAAGTTTTGATTCCAGTGTTCCATTCTAAGCACTACAGTTATTTCTTTCTTTAATTTTTATTTTATTTTTTATTTGTATTTCTTTGCAGTCATTCTGCAAAGCCTGCCGGGTTACAAAGTAAGATTCCAAAAGCACTGGAAGGTTCTTCATTTCCTTCTGTTTAAATGGAAAAGAAATCTGGCAGCCAGTGGCAGTCTACAGTGTTTCAGGGAACAGAATAACATAAACACCCCTTCAAAAACACTCTAGCTCAAGCGCAAAGCAATACTTTTAGAGTTAAGTCAGTTTTATATATATAAAAAACAGAAAACTACCTATCAAGCATTTAAAAAGGAAGGTTAAAAAAACTGAAGTAAAAATTTTTTTTTAACTTTATTTATCAATGTTAAATGGCAACATTTTGGGGGTTACAGTATGTTTGCATTAGGAAATACATATTTTACACACACACACACACACACACACACACACACACACACACATATATATATATATATATATATATATATATATATAGTTAAATTATCAATGTAAAGTTGTTGCATTGTGCTTTTTTAGTTTTCTTTATTCTATTTCCATGTGAAAAGCTTTTTTAAAAATGTACTAAAGAATGTAAATATTATTAAATATTTTTTAAAACAAGTATTGAGTATAAAAAAGCATTAAGAATGAAATAATATCATCAAATGAAAACAGCCTTGCTTTTGTGATTGTTGTGGTTGAGTGCTAGGGGGCACTCTGACTTTTCAGACCTTCATAGACCAAAACATTGTCTCATCCCTGTGGAAGGGCTTTGATGTGTTGGGCTAAAGCTATCTTAACTAAACTACTCTCTCTCTCCCTATTTTCTTCTCTCCTGCTCTCTCGCAGACTAACAGGGTCTGTTTGGCTCCCCAGGTCCCCTCCAGCTGTCTGAGTGTAACCATTGCTCTCTGTGCTAGATGTTCCAGAGCTGACTGCTGTGCAGGGCATGTCTGCAAAGAGAAAATATACTGCCTTTAAACATATTCCCCTTACTCACAGGCCCGATGACGTGATATTATAGTTCATCAGTCAGTGGTCTGAGGCTGTTTATGTAACAGTATATGGTTTGCATAAGCATTAAGATATGATTCCACATCAGTTTTATATTATTTAAAATCAAGCTTTGAACACATTAAATCAACAACAGGATTTCTAGCCATACATTATGTGATGTGTATTAAACCAAAAGATATTAAATCTCATCAGCATTGTCTATAAAGATTGCCCTTTCTATGCTGCAAGCACACACGTTTTTAACAAATGTCGTGCAGTGGTTAGACTCCAACCATAAGCTTCAGAGACAGGTTGAAAAAAAAGGAGTGAGAATAAGCTGTATGGAAGAAAAGGCCATCGCTGAGTGAGGAATGTTTCAGTAGCTGTGTAAAACTCTCCAGGTTGCTCCGTTTAAACGTCTACAGGGATAGTCTCTACAAGTCTCCGTTCAGAGGCTCTTCTAACTAAAATTGGCGGGTGAAAGGTATGCTCATTCCTCTGGCATATGTAAATGCATGTGTTTGTAATGTGACGAAAGAGAATTGAAGAAAATCAATGGAAAGTAGCATTTTTAAACCAGTTTAGCTTCTTGCCTATTTAGCCACGCTGTGGTTGACACTGAAATAGAGTTTATGTAGACATGAAGTTGTATTTGGCATATTATTAGATTTAAATAAGCAACAATGCAAAAGCTCTGCTACTGTAACTTACAAAAAAGCCATTGCTTTTATATATCTTTATCTAAGTAATACTTGTTGAAGCTTTTATTAATGCTATGCTATTGTGAGTTGTTTAATTATAAACGCTTTTATCAAAGTTAAAGGCTTTAATACATACGGTATACAGTACATAAAGTTTCTGTTTCATTTAGGCAGGCGCACGAATGGATATAAGCACAATTTTCTTGTTACTCTCTGTGTGTGGGCTGACTTGGGCCTTCACGCTGGACTTGGACAATGGAGGTGTACCACTCTGGGTCAACCGTTTTTTGGGAGAGCCGAGTGTGTTGACTTTGAAAGATCGGATGGATCCCGGATGGTTTCGTGCTGTTAACACACAAAGTTGTCCTTTGGAGTGTGACTGCCCTATCCAGTGGCCAACAGCTCTTTATTGTGACAACAGGGGCCTTACCCAGCTTCCCTCTGGCCTTCCGTCCCACACACAGTACATGTTTCTCCAGGGGAATAATATAACTAGCCTTGGATCCACATCGTTCGCCAATGCCACAAACTTGCGCTGGTTGATCTTGGATCGCAATCAGTTAGTGAGTGAGAAACTCAATAATGTGTTGTTCTCCAATCTCACCCACTTGGTAAATCTTTTCATAAATAATAATAATCTGACAAGGGTGCCAGTCGGACTGCCTAGTGGACTCAAGCAGCTGCGACTCGCATATAATCGCATCGAAAAGATTTCTAAAGGTGCTTTCCAAAATCTGGACAATTTAACATTACTTTTGTTACAAGGTAATCGTCTGACGACTATTGAAGAGGGCGACTTAAAAGGTATTCTCTGGTTTTTATATTTTTTAATTCATCATTCAGAAGATAAATCTAGAGATGCACTAATATGATATTTGAGATTTGCTAGAAATGAAAAAATACTGATAAACACTGATAACTGATATGAGGCCGATAGTTTGCATCTCTACATAAATTATAAGGAAGCATTAACAAAGTTAATCATTTCGTAAACTTTAACCGTTACCTCTATCCATCATGTTCTTCACCAGGTCTAGGAGTCCTCAACCTCCTGGATCTTAGTCACAACCTCCTGGAGACTTTCCCCACACATCTACCTCCATCTGTCCAGCAGCTTTACCTCTCCAACAACTCTCTGACTGGTCTGACCCAAAACAGCCTTCATGGTTTTAATAGACTCCGTTATTTACGGCTCGGACACAACAAACTGAGGAATGAAGGGCTTGACCATGGTGCATTTAACCTCACTTCTCTGGTTGAGCTGGATCTTTCTTATAATCAGCTGACAGAAATCCCTACCATTCCCATCACTCTTCAGTACCTCTACCTTGAGGTTAACCAAATCCAAGGTGAGTTGGTGTTGGCTTCTTGTTTTAAATAAACACAGCACTGAGGTTTTTCCTTTAGCACTGCACTGACGAGAAGGCAGCACTGCTGAACTTCAGTGTGGCAGAGGAAAGTTTTCAGTCCATGAGTGCGTTTCATGCAGAGTTTAATGACAGAATAACTGCAACACATGACACAAGACAGAGAACCCCCCCACCACCACCACCCCTTTCTTTTTATTCTTACCAATACATTAACAAAACATTCAATAAATTGCTCTAACAGAACTTGGAGAGAATGTGACACTTAAATATTACTGCAGGTTTTCGAGACGAGATGTTTATAGTGGATATAAAGCACTGCTGACAGACTTCAGGAAACCAGGAATTGGTTTTGAACCAAAAAAAATCACTTCAATTTGGCAAACTACACAGTTTCTTTATAATTTGGGAATTAGCATTATGTGAATTTGAATTGAATTGGCAACAGTGGAATTTTGGAATTTCATGTGGTTTTGAAGGAACTATGGCAATTCTGCATTCTACTATATTTGCAAATTCGAATCAAATTCACATTTTTAGACCTAAACTGGAATTTAAGGAACATTTTAAATCCAAAAACAAATCCGTGATGAGCATGCCAACATAGGCAGTGACAATTTTTGCGATCCAACTCACATGTTTGCTACAGTCTTAAACATCAGCCCAGAGCAGAAATTATTCTAAACACAAAACGGTAAGCTCGCCAAATGCTTTAATAAGAACTGCTTGAATGTTTGTGTCCTGATTAACAGTCTTCCAGAACGAGGCCGTGTTCTCAGGCTGATCAAATGAAATAATCAAACATTGAACATGAAAGAATCAACATTCAGACTCAAATGGGCCATGGGAAAAGTGATGGAAAATGTGATAGAAACAAACTTTCCTTCCTCTCTTGGGTTTCTTTTCCCCCTTTCCCATTCTCTAATGTGTTTGTCACAACGTGTTTGCAGATAGACACATCCTGGAGATACAAAAGTTGACCAGAAAAAGTAGGTTAGCTGAAAGAGGAGGAAGAAAAGAAAGAAGGAAGGTTTGAGAACATCTGCAAATACTCCAGAAAGAATCCACATGTGCTAAAAGCATGCTCTGTTCTCCCCCTCCTCCTCAGAAGCACGCTGAGCTCAGTTGCAAGAGCCTTGCCTCTGGTGGACAGCAAAGGCTTCAGCAGACATTCTTTACTTTCAGGCAGCGGTCATGATTCACTCTCTTTGAAACACACAACAAAACCTCATGCCATCAACAGTGGTTTACCAGTTCAAAATGAAGAGTAATATTCTAATCATTTACAAGCAACCACTATTGAAAATGATAAAACAGATGACTGGTATATTATAGCCTAGAAGTGGAGGTTAGGGAAAGGTTATACAGCCTTTAAGAGCTACCTTCAGAAAACAACTGGAAAGAATGTAATAGAGAATGTATTTACTAGCGCCATTAAAATGATCCAGTCAGAGGGTGAAGACACTATATAGATCTCCAGAAAATATGATAAAAAATATTATTATCATATTTTAGAGGAGTGAAAACAAGCTACAAAAATAGTTACTCACGATAAGTGCTTTGCAAACACATATATTGATTATCTTACAGATTATGACTCCTAAACTAAAAGCTACAGATATCTACTGTAGATTTATTCTACCATAAAAAGTACCTAAAACAAGCTGAAACAGATCTAAAGGTTTTCACTGACACTGAAGGTGCCAATGGCAGCTCACCTGTAACTTATTTGCACGGTGCTGTGAAGCAGCTCCTCCTGTTTACGAGGGCTGTCATTTGACTCTGGTGTGTGATCTTGTGAACGATTAATGTCTGCTGCAAATCCTCTGAAGCACCATATCACATTAATCGCTGAATATGGTGACCTCATAGTCTCGCAATCTCTATCTAGTAAACAGTGGAAGCAGTGACTCAGTACCAATGTTTCAAAACAGACAGACAGACAGCTGGGAGTAACAGACAACATAACATTCTCAACCTGCTTGATGAAGTAGCTTACTATGAAAGTCAAGTGAGACAAATTGAAAAATATGTCAAATAAAGTAAATAAATACCCTTCCTGGTGATGAAGATAATGTGTAATAGTAACACTGCCATACTGGTTAAAAAAATATTATATATGGCTCTATGTTCTTCTACATTCTACTACCAGATGACTTTTGCTGTTGTGTCTTCCAGAGTTCAACTTGAGCAGCTTCTGCAGGACAGTTGGACCCACATCATTTTCACGTTTGAAGATTCTGAGGCTGGACGGTAATAAATTGGAGTATCACAAGCTGCCTCCTGATTGGGTGTTCTGTCTACGTGTCCTCCAAAACATTTATATTTGATCTAATAGAAGCAGTTAATGTCTTAAGCCTCTCTATATTTTTAGGTTTTCTGAAAACTTTGAAATACAAGCATGCAAAGGAATATTATAACATATATGCATATTTAGATTACATTAGAAAGCATGACAGCAGAAGAAAGCTGCTCAGTATTCAAGGTCTTGGTGTTTTGAATAAGCATGCTGTAAATGGTTTTATACGGTTTTAATGAAACAGTATTTAATAATACTGTTTTCACTCTTGATGTACTGTATATGGGCAGTCATATTTTTATTTTGATGTGCAGTGCAAGTCTTGCGCCCTGTCCTAGACTTGACTACACATGTTCTAAGTATAGATCAGAAGTATAGAAGTATAGATCTAAGTATATAATCAGAATAAATCTAACTGTTGAACTTGTGGATATACACTATGTGGTGCTTTCTTTGAAATAAATGAATATTGAGCATTTAGTACGAAGGTTTTTACAAAAAAACATAAAGAAGCACAACTGTTTTCAATTCTGTTAATAGCAAGAAATGTTTCTTGAGCATAAAATCATATGCAAATGATTTCTGAAGGATCATGTGACACTTAAAAAAAATTCAGATTGGCTACCACAGCAATAAATTACGTTTTCAAATATTTTAACATGGAAACCGTAATAATTGTAATTGTAATAATTCACAATATTACTGTCTTT
Source organism: Carassius carassius (assembly GCF_963082965.1). Taxonomy (NCBI): domain Eukaryota; kingdom Metazoa; phylum Chordata; class Actinopteri; order Cypriniformes; family Cyprinidae; genus Carassius; species Carassius carassius. The sequence continues at coordinate 7,335,072 of NC_081798.1, forward strand.
ACTGCATTTTTAACAAATGCAGCCTTGGTGAGCATAAGAGACTTATTTCAAAAACATTGCAAAATCTTACCAACCCCAAACTTCTGAATGGTACTTTTGACGAAAAATTTTGAAGGTAAAGCTCTGTTACATATAGTCTGGAAAATGTTATTATTCCATCACTGTGGCATCTCTTGTAAGATTACAATGTATTTTCCCCCAAATGCTTAAAAAATGAGGTTCCAAGATAAAACCCTTTTGTGTCAAATTATATTGACAGTGTAATTATTTTCATCTGTGTTCTATAGTAGTTTAGTTAATTTACAGTTTCCTCTGTCTCTTTTAACTGGAATTTGAATAGAAATTAATTTTCATATCATGCAATAATTCACAGCTCTGCTGCATGTGCTGGACAAGCAGTTTTATAATGAAAGAAAATCGGTATTCACAACATCCCTCTTAGTACACTGCAATACTATCAGCGCTGTCAAGAACACTGATTCTGCTTGAAAACACTACAAAAATGATTACATCCTCTTTGTGAATTCATCAAAGAGCATAGTCTTGAATCTATCGCTCTTTGGACAGAAACATTCCATTGTGTGACAAAGAACAATCACAGGTCCCTCAGTGAGTATCCATGAGCAAAATTAGTTTAGCCAAAACAAAAAATTCTCATGCTAGAGAATGACATGCCTTGGTTTCTTTTGTTTATTGTACAATGTTTCTCATTCAGTACAATAGATATGGATATCATACTTGGCTTCCTCAGGATTCGGTTAACTCTGGTTAACACAGTGTCCTAACCAAATATAAATCTCTTCCATGTTAATCAATAACCCTACTTTCTGTCCTAACAATGACAATCAGCAATATTTTGTCTGTGCTAGAAAATTCATTGGACCAAAATCCTGACCACAAGATATTGAAATATGACAATTCACTAAAATTCCACATGGAGAACCACAAAAAGCATGCTGTCTGGAGAAGCATAGCAGTAATATAAGTTAAGTGTTTTTGCGAGTGCAAGAATGTGCAAACAAACACACTGTTTTGTTTTGCATTTGAGGCAGCATTTTTGCTTTCAGTGAGGACAGACAAAGTACTTATGACCCAGTAGCAGTGTTGTGCCAGTTCATACTTAAAAAGAACTAGCTCAAAGTTCAGTTCACACAGATGATAATGAACTAGTTCATGTTCAAAGTTCTTTTTTTTTTAAATGAACTAAGTTTACATATCTAAAAACAAACTAGTTCACGTTCATTTGTTAAATTCTTTTTAAGATAGGCCACTATCTTACTCAATAGAACCTCTTTACCATCCATTACCAGCTGCAAATCACTGCCACTCCAAAACTAATCAAAATTATTGTACCAATAAACAAGAGACAATTATTATAGCCAGGAGAAAAATAATGTTGAGATAGAGAATATATTTACCCCTTAAATAATGTGTAATCATGATATGTAGAAATTGGAAAAATACAAGGTGCAGTCAAGGTATAAATTACCCAGGACTTTCTTAACAACTTCAACGGTCAAAATCATGTCTGACCCGCTCCATGTCTCATATTGCGCATCCTATCTTACTCGGTCGTGCTGTTCACTTTTCATAAATCAACATAAATGGAAAAAAAAATAACATTATAATATTTTAACAAATATGAAACAGTAGGCTATAGTATGCCTACATAGCCTACTCTCTATTTGTACAAATTTCTGCACATTAATTTAATTCAGAATTTTGCACACACAAGTTGAAAGGCATTTGTTCAAATCAAGTTCACGGATAATTGTGCGTGCATTTATTAGCCTAATAATTATTTTACTAAAATCCTAACAAATAGGCTATGCTATGTACAAAATATCAGATGAGCCCATAATATGAACGGTTAAGCATTTTCCTCCCATAGAAAACCATTATAAGAACGCTTAATGTGGCCAGAGGTGGAAAGAGTACAAAAATATTCTACTCAAGTAAAAGTACCATTACATTAATGAAATTTTACTTAAGTACAAGTAAAAGTACCAGTCTAAAAATCAACTCAAGTAAAAGTAAAAAGTAGCTCATTTAAAATTTACTCAGAGTAAAAATTACTTAGTTACATTTTAACAGTGGGAGGGAGTCAAAAATGGGACAGGCCAAGGGTGTCAAACTCAGTTCCTGGAGGGCCACAGTCCTGCACAGTTTAGATATAACCCTAATTAAACACACCTGATCCAGCTAATCTAATCATTTAGGTTTATTTGAAAACTACATGATATGTGTGCTGGAGCAGGGTTAGAACTAAACTCTGCAGGGCTACGGCCCCTTCAGGAACTGAGTTTGACACCCCTGGTATAGGTCTATTAATCTCAAACTAGTTGTTTTTAATTAAAGGAATCAGTTATTTAGAATAATAAAACATTTGGGCTGTTACCAGGCAAATCAGTATCAACAAACTCATCTTTTAATGCAGAGGAAATGCAGAAGATTCATTGGAAGTGGCATTTAGATGTATTACACTAGTGCAGGACAAGAATGCATTTAACCTGCAGTTACAAATGCATGAATAATGTTTTGATATACAAAACATAAAATGTTGAATACTCATTTGAAATTATAAGAAATTAATTATTTAAAAAAATCAAAAGATACTTTAAATGCAGTGTTGGGAAGGTTACTTTGGAAATGTAATAGGTTACAGATTACAAGTTACCCTATTTAAAATGTAATAGTAGTGTAACTTTTTTAATTACTTTAATAAAGTAATGTAACTAATTACTTTTGAGTACATTTTGATTACTTTTATAAATTTCTAATGAATGTTAATTTGCAACTGTTAATCATCTTCAACCATTTTACACCATGCAGGTTTAACCTTACAGTAGTGCTCAATACTGTCAGACTTTCACCATCCTTCATCACCTGAATTAAGATGATCACATTTGAACACATCCACCACACAATCAGACTTTAGTACTGCCTTTTACTTTGAGATTGATCTGAAGTTCAAAGCAGATTTAAAATCAAAAGAAACAGTTTATAGATATTGTTTTTGAAACCAAATCTTTGCATAACTACAGGCATCTAACTGCATCTAACAATGGTTTGGGGAAAAATAGTTAATAAAAAAATAAAAGCATATACATCAACTCAAATACGGTTATCTAATAAGCATGTGTCCTATTTTGTGTACTAAACTCCTGAAACATTGGTGTCTTTTTGAAACACTGCTGTCTCTTTGTATATGATATGATGATAGTTTCTCAAAATAAGTAAAAAATGTTCATGAAGTGACTGTTCTAGAGATTAATTTCCATGAGGGGCGGACTGGGAAAAAAATAGGCTGGGAAATCTCACACTCATACACCCACAACCCATTCTGAAACATGGAAAACCCTATTTTTTTTTTTGGACCTGAAAAAAGATTTGAGTTCTCTCCTGAACTGCACCTTCACTCCCATTATCCACCCATCTCTCTCATGACTTTAATACTGAAGATTTTTATTTGACTTTTACCATGTTTTGTAAGTGCAATTTTGTTTTTTTTTGGCAAATGAATTACCACTTGTATTTATTTTTACTACAAATTCCATAGTTAAACCACGGTTAGTGCCATACCATAGGCTACATTAATTTTCCTAAGGGTTGTGTTTTTGTATCCACTAGCTCCCCCTAAACCTATGATAAAATATGATGATTTGTCTGCTAAATTTCTACTGTAACATTACAATAGATAATAATGACGTCGTTTAGCTATACAGTATTTTGAGTGATTGCGAGCAATGTGCTGCTGCTGCTTGACTAAGTAAACAAAGACAAAACTACATTAGCATATTTACAGATGAAACTGACCTGCACCTGAAACCCTGAACAGAAGTGTCGCTTCTCTGCTCCAGCTGTGCGCTTACACAGTTCACTCCGGTCTCTCTCTCTCGCATTGATTACTCAGAGTCTGATCCAAACCGCTCGGCGGAGGCGCGGAGAGCGCGCGAGCCCAACCATTGCCAGTCACGACTAACCGATTCATGATTTATTAGAGATTTAATTATCGAATGGCGGATTCGGAAATAATCGCTTTAGTATATTCGGCCTGCAATTATACAATAACAATATTAAAGTAGAAGTCCAAATCGTCTGCCAGGCCACCGGGAATAGTCCCGGTTCTCCCGATGTCCAGTCAGCGCCTGATTTCCACAGACACGCAGAACGTGCAGGATTCATATTCAGTCTTTTTGCGGCTTAATATTCACAGACATCAGTCCATATCGGGTTTTGATTCAAGTGTACTGACCTACTTTTGATTTATTCGTCCAAAATGTGGCATATTGAGTCCGCGTTATAGGCTGAATTCCATTTTTATGACTGGATTCTACTAATGTGTTTTCCGCATCTCGGATATTATGGGTCATATGTCTTAGTGCAATTTGGGAAAGAAATAAGCTGTATGTGGATGTTTGTAAATATTCAAATGTAATCCTCTTTGTAATCGTTACAATTTTCATAAGTAACTGTAATTTAATTACTCATTTTTTCTTAGTAACTGTAACTGATTACTGTTACATTTATTTTGTAATTAAACTACGTAACGCCGTTACATGTAACTAGTTACTCCCCAACACTGTTTAAATGTGATATTAAAATGGCCAGTATGTGTCAGCAAGTCACTGTTAATAAGTGAGTCATTGCGATTGAACCGAATCATTTAAACGGTTGATTCATTCAGGAACGAAACACTGTCACGTTGCTCAGAGACGCAAAACTGTGCTTTGGTGGCTGTGTTTGGAATTATTTTCTGTTTTAGAAATAGAGCTAAAAAAGGCAATATGGTGTCTAAAACGCAAGTCTCTTAATTAACTTGTTTACTGAACTGTTATATATATATGTATGTATGTATATATTCATGATGATTTTTGGAGGAAAAGACGGCATTCTTTGTGTGATTTTGATTTAATGTATGAAATTATATAAATATGTGAATTTTCTGCCCCTATATCTTCAATTTTGTGATCATTCTAAACATAGGCGCCGATTTATGTTTTTCTCCGTGGGTGCTCAAGGGCGCAAGCCATTTAAAAAATAAAAAAATAGACTAGGCTATTAAAAAAATATTGCATTTCAGAACCTTAGGCTAATGGACAGCGGCCGATACAAACACACACAACAGCGTCACTTCTCAAAAATACAAACAGGATTGGAGATGAAAAGTTTAACTGACAAGTAACCGCTAATGCGTTCAGCTTCTTGGGAAATTAATGTTTTGTAAATATTGATTAAAAGACTATTGCGAAAGGACAGCGTTTCCATTAACCGATTGTTGCGACTAAAATAATGAGTTTCTGGGAATGTCTACCTCATTTATGTTTCGAGGTTTCTTTTGATAGTGGCATGGCTTTTCTTTGAGGTTTCGAATCCATTATTCATATAGGCTAAAAAAATATTTTTTTATTTTATGTATTTAACAAAGAACTTGTATTCTGTCCAAAAGTAGGCTACTTTTGTGTCCATTAGTTTTTCCTCTTTTAAACCGTATATAGGCCTATACTTGAGCAGAAAAATGTTCCCATTTAAACCCTGTTACGAACTTTAAGGAGTCTAGGGAATGTACCGTAACATTTACATATTAACGTACTGCTGGGTATGAAATGAGGTGGAAGAACATGACAGACAAAACTTTGAAAGAGAAAAAATACTGGACGTTTATTCACAAAAAGCCAAAGCCACTAGATCCAGTAAAATAATGTCGATATATCAATATTAATAGGTTTGGCTTTTTTTTATAACAAATCTGTCCATTTTAGTCTGATTAATGATTAGTGATTACGGAAAGCATTAAATGATTACATACTCGCACGGCACTGTATAGTGGGGGATGGGACGTTTTCAGAGACGCTGTGATTGGTGGATAGGATATGGAACATGCATGCGACTGGTTATGTCTCTGTCACTGACAACAACATAACCAATCACAGTGTGGCAGACGCTTCATAGCGCCAACTGCAATGTTTAATTTTAAATAAATGTAGCCTACTGGCAGTCTGGCACTGGCACACGTGGGTGCTCATTTTTTCCGTGGGTGCTCGGTATTTTCCGTGGGTGCTCCACGGTATCGGCGCCTATGATTCTAAATGCATTTTAGGAGACTGAATCACACAGTGAAAGAACGCACTATAAGCGCGCACATCATTAAAACAAAAAATATGATATTATCGCAGATGATATATATAGCACACTCCTCACCACTGTCTTTTTGGCTAATTTGTGCAAAACCTCTTGCTAAAATGTCAAAGCTTCATTTTAACCACCAATGCAACGATGCAATTATTTAGCTTACCTCTACATTCTTGCGAAGGGTTGATGTCTTGTCGAGATTTTATAAGCTGCTAGTTTGGTCTTCCTAAGCAAGTACAGCTTACACTGCATAATAGAGCATACATATGGCCAGGGGTTCACTTCATTTCCTTCGAGTTCAACTTCAGAATATGACGGGGTTTCGTTTTCAGCGGTGTCTGCGCCACTAACGCCTGTTTTGACCGTCTGCATCTTTCTTGTGATTTTAGCGCCAGTTTGCCCTCCTGCCCATTATTTACTGACGTAGTTTCCAGGGAGCGATTTTTTTTTTTTGTTTTTTTTTTTTACTCAGTAATTAATGTGTTTTAAAATGTAGCAACAAAATATACTTAAGTAAAAGTAAAATTACAGATTTAAAAAAATACTTTAAAAAGTATTAGTACACAAAAAAGCTACTCAATTACAGTAACGCGAGTAAATGTAATTCGTTACTTTCCACCTCTGAATGTGGCTTAATGCAGATTAGAATGTCCCCTTATTATGTCGAAATAACGAGATATCGATACTAGGCTACTGTGTCCACCGGGGTCTCCTTTTTGATCAGCGGAAACGATTTTTGCTTGTTTGGGATCTGACTGTCCAGCGTATTTGAAAAAGTTAAGCAAACTTTCCTGTCTTTTTGACATTTTTCCCCTGCGTGAAACGATCGAGGCTAACAGCAATCTCAACTAGTACAACAAGCGCGCAAGTCATGTGTCACAAACATTGAACGCTACACAAACAGTAATTTTTTTTTTCATTTAGGCAATTAATTTTAGTGACACAGGAGGTGCCGGATCCAATGTCGGAGGTGACGAAACATGTTCCTGTTCAAATTAAGCCCTGGTAAAACCTGACTTTTCAAATGATCGTGAACGTGAACTGCGCGTTCTGTTCATTCCTGCCAGAGTGAGCGACGCTCTCGTTCATGTTCATTGTATGAAAAGTGATTCGTTCAGTTCAGCGTTCGTCGAAAATATGAACGCGTTCATGCACAACACTGCCCAGTAGACATAGAAGAGAGTGAAGTCAACCACAACATCTTCAGCACATGAGCTCATTCTCACCAGTTCAGTGGAATTACACAAGTAACACAAATCATGCTATATATATATAGCATCTATCTATCTATCTATCTATCTATCTATCTATATATATATATATACATACATACATCATCCAAAACATAGCCAGACAGAATCATGGGAAATGAAATAATATATAGCTGTGTCGTGGTAAAGTCATTAGATAGCCAAAAGACAGATTCATATCACCTATGAAAGAGAGGTGGTCCCACAACAGATCTCAGAAATAAGGGTCCAGCTGAGCATATTGTAGCAGTGGTTGTTAGAACTGCCTATGAGGGTATTCAGGCCCATTAAAACATGCTTTCTTTAGTTATCCAAATAACTATAAATCCACTTACTAAATGTTTCAACAGTCTTGAAGTACAACAGGCTCTTATATTTGTGCCACAAACATCAAGCCAATTCATCAAGTTCATCGTGAAAGTATATCACGGAAAAAGGTACATCAACAAAATCAGTACAAAATAAATATTCAATTAACACAAGAAACAATCAAACACATGTTTCAAATAAAGCTATTCAAAATGTCTGGATGTGTTTGTTTGTAAGGTAGCTGTGACAAGGCCATTCAAAGGCAATGCAGTAGCATTATACAAAAAGGAATATGCCACAGGACCAAACAGGCAGATAAAGCAAAACACCATTCTTCAAGAGATGTTGCTTCCGGTTATCCATTTCACACTCTAAAACGGTTTAGTTTTGTTTGGTCTTTGTTCTCCATCTAAACTTTCTTTTTGTTAGACTGACTGATATACTATTCAGACCAGCAAAACGATTTGCAAGTGCGATGTAGTTTTTATTTTTTTTGCAAGTAAATATAGAGTAACCTACATTTTAGCCATACTGTTTAGTCGGTTTTTGCTCTGCCAATGAAAATAGTTTCAAACAAAGCCACAGAAGACTGAAGCATTGCATGAGATGTTCTTAAATGAAAGTGTTTTTTAACGAAACAGCTGAGTGACTGATTCAGTGAATTAATCATGTTTCATTCATGTACAACCCGAATTCCGGAAAAGTTGGGACGTTTTTTAAATTTTAATAAAATGAAAACTAAAAGACTTTCAAATCACATGAGCCAATATTTTATTCACAATAGAACATAGATAACATAGCAAATGTTTAGACTGAGAAAGTTTACAATTTTATGCACAAAATGAGCTCATTTCAATTTTGATTTCTGCTACAGGTCTCAAAATAGTTGGGACGGGGCATGTTTACCATGGTGTAGCATCTCCTTTTCTTTTCAAAACAGTTTGAAGACGACTGGGCATTGAGGCTATGAGTTGCTGGAGTTTTGCTGTTGGAATTTGGTCCCATTCTTGCCTTACATAGATTTCCAGCTGCTGAAGAGTTCGTGGTCGTCTCTGACGTATTTTTCGTTTAATGATGCGCCAAATGTTCTCTATAGGTGAAAGATCTGGACTGCAGGCAGGCCAGGTTAGCACCCGGACTCTTCTACGACGAAGCCATGCTGTTGTTATAGCTGCAGTATGTGGTTTTGCATTGTCCTGCTGAAATAAACAAGGCCTTCCCTGAAATAGACGTTGTTTGGAGGGAAGCATATGTTGCTCTAAAACCTTTATATACCTTTCAGCATTCACAGAGCCTTCCAAAACATGCAAGCTGCCCATACCGTATGCACTTATGCACCCCCATACCATCAGAGATGCTGGCTTTTGAACTGAATGCTGATAACATGCTGGAAGGTCTCCCTCCTCTTTAGCCCGGAGGACACGGCGTCCGTGATTTCCAACAAGAATGTCAAATTTGGACTCGTCTGACCATAAAACACTATTCCACTTTGAAATAGTCCATTTTAAATGAGCCTTGGCCCACAGGACACGACGGCGCTTCTGGACCATGTTCACATATGGCTTCCTTTTTGCATGATAGAGCTTTAGTTGGCATCTGCTGATGGCACGGCGAATTGTGTTTACCGACAGTGGTTTCTGAAAGTATTCCTGGGCCCATTTAGTAATGTCATTGACACAATCATGCCGATGAGTGATGCAGTGTCGTCTGAGAACCCGAAGACCACGGGCATCCAATAAAGGTCTCCGGCCTTGTCCCTTACGCACAGAGATTTCTCCAGTTTCTCTGAATCTTTTGATGATGTTATGCACTGTAGATGATGAGATTTGCAAAGCCTTTGCAATTTGACGTTGAGGAACATTGTTTTTAAAGTTTTCCACAATTTTTTTACGCAGTCTTTCACAGATTGGAGAGCCTCTGCCCATCTTTACTTCTGAGAGACTCTGCTTCTCTAAGACAAAGCTTTTATAGCTAATCATGTTACAGACCTGATATCAATTAACTTAATTAATCACTAGATGTTCTCCCAGCTGAATCTTTTCAAAACTGCTTGCTTTTTTAGCCATTTGTTGCCCCCGTGCCAACTTTTTTGAGACCTGTAGCAGGCATTAAATTTTAAACGAGCTAATTAAGTGGATAAAAGTGTAAAATTTCTCAGTTTAAACATTTGCTACGTTATCTATGTTCTATTGTGAATAAAATATTGGCTCATGTGATTTGAAATTCCTTTAGTTTTCATTTGATTAAAATTTAAAAAACGTCCCAACTTTTCCGGAATTCGGGTTGTATAAATCAGTGTGTATAAACAAATCAGTTGAGTGAATGATTCAGTGATTCACTCATAAATACAGCGCTTTGTCGCCAGCCAGTGGAGAAATTATGTAACCCACAGAAATAGTCACTGAACAGAGATACAGAGAGAAAAAGATCAATATTATTATAAAAGTGACTTATTGCTTTAAATCGGCAGAGAATATTTATGCCAGTCGGCTACAATATTAACTGCAGAATAATTGCTGCTCTGTTTTGTCGCCACCTAATGGAGAAATTGTGTAACCCACAGAAATAGTCACTTAAACAGAGAAAAAAAAAAATATTATTATAAAAGTGCCAGCCTTTTTGCCTTAATACAGCAGGGCATGTTTATGCCAGTCAGCTACAATACTAATTACACAATAATTGATGCATAATGATCTATAAATTCAATTTACCCTTTCTAACATATGCCAAATCTACATGCACTGACCCTGCTGCGTTTTCACACATTCTGCTATGAATGGAACAGGTAATGAGCTCTAGCTTTATTTACTTGGCCGACTTCCCAGAAAAACTCAGTCTGATTAACTCTTCAGGTGCAATTGCTTACAGTTGGAGACCGCTCTGATATTTTGCTGAGTTCACATACTCTACCCTAGGGGTTTGGCAAATTGTGGTGGTCAGGCCAACCGGGTGGAGGAAGAGCTTGGTAGGCAAAGATCCCAGTGAACCTCAGTCTGATAACATCAACCAGATCTCCACAACAGACATCATCAAAATGCCTGTGGTGGCCACAACTGCATTACCAGTAGCACTTTATTCATTCAAAACCAAAGGAAAAAGCTGGAAGGTGAAGCGGTTTGTGACAGCATTTGCTTCTGATACAAAATTTTGCTCTGGGTGGCAAAATTACAAGGTGTAATGCTTGCTTGTTAAGCATAATACAATACAATTAAATAAAAATGATATGCAATTTTTTGTCAATACAGAAAGCAAAGTCTGCGCCCCAATAATTGCATTGTTCACACATACCGTGCATCTGAGCCTGCACATCTGTCAATCATTTGTGTCTGTCTGTGAATGTGTGTAAGCAAACACAATAAAATCAACCCAGATGGCAAGACTGCACACTCAGACATACACAATCATCTGTCAAGCACATGCCAAACGAAATCCTTCTCACCTTAGTAAAATTAGAAAAACTATATGAGTGTATCTGCTTCAAATATGCACGGTTAAATTCAACACCATATGTATGACTAACAATTGGTTGTTTTCACTTGTGCCAAGCCATTAAGCTATTGGCAATTAGTCTCATGCACATGGGACACGAAAGTGGAAACACTTCAGGAGTGTTGAAGTCATTATCAGATTGGTTGAATTCTACAGGATTTCCGCCAGACATGTGTGTCGTGTTCTTTAACGTTCCACTTGGAGACAAAGATGCCGTGGCGCCAAACCCCCTCACGAAAGAAGAAAGCCTCCGTGTTTACAACTGTGACGACGAGCGCTTATCAGGATCAACTAAATGCTGGATTTTCAAAAGTGTGTGAAATATTTAAAGTTTGCGGCATAGAATCTTTAAAATACGTCTGTTATTGTGGCAACATTTCCATGCCTCGTGTGACGATGAACGAAACAAACAGTGATTGGTTGTTTGACATCTCGGTCAAACTGCCTCATGGGAGGGCCTTGGCCAATGAAAGCTGCCATGAATTCCAGACCTTCAAGTCTGAAGGTCGTGCATTTGCGAGACTATTGGCAATACATTTTAAAGCATGCAATTAAGCTTGATATGCAAATAAATTTAAGTTGTATGAGGAAGGAAAGACAGTTCCTTGCCAAAGGGGTACTCCAGTTACACCCTTTCCAGCCCTTTACATTTTAATTAAAAACAAACTTTGGGTTTGCCCCAGATGACAGTGATACTGGCTTAATAATATAGTCTTGGCACAGTTACAGTATATTGCTGTGCCATACACAAAATCTGACTTAAATTATCTCACAAGTTATCAGAGTAAAAATCACAATGACTCATGTAAGTACTCAGTAAGTGCCATTACGACATGCAAAAACTCACCCATTGTAGCGCTGAGGTAATGATGTTTAATAGAAACCAGCCTGTGCCTGAAGAGTGAGATTAATCTAAACATTATTCATAATGTCGTGGACTCAATATGAGTGAATAAGTTTTAAGACTGAAATGAAAGTGGCAACTCCCTAACATACCTAAGATCTCACACGATACGAAAATGATCTTCCTAAAAACAGAACTGGACCAGCACCAAAAAGTGACTTTGTGCTTCTTTGGGATGACACAATCAAGCGTCGTTCATTTGCAGAACGCAAGCTTCTAGAGAGCACATAAGTCTGAAGTAACAAATTTAGGTAAATGGGTGCAGAGCCAGTGGTAGTTTTGTAGGCAAACATTAATGCCTTGAATTTTATGTGAGCAGCTATTGGAGTCCAGTGCAAATTGATAAACAGAGGTGTGATGTGCATTATTTTTGGCTCATCGGCGTTCTGGATTAATTGTAAAGGTTTGATAGAGCTGGCTGGAAGACCTGCCATGAGGGCATTGCAATAGTCCAGCCTTGACAGAACAAGAGCTTGAACAAGGAGTTGTGAAGCATGTTCCGAAAGAAAGGGCTTGATCTTCTTGATGTATATCATTATATACATCAATATATATATATATATATATATATATATACACTTAATATATATCAATATACCCTGGGGAAAATATCTCACAAGTGTGACTTTCACAATTGTCTTTTTCCTCATAACTGCAATTTTATATTTAAGTGTGATGTTTACTTGACTTATCATCTTAGAATTTGACTTTATACCTTACAATCATGATTTTTTCATGTCATATTTTTGACTTTATCTGATAATGGGCATTTATACAGTATATCACAACAGTGCTTTTTTGTCATCATAACTTCACAACTATCTTAAAATGTGACATTATACCTCACAACTGTCTTTTTCATATCATCACAACTTTATATTTCACATTGTGATCTTTCATCATAATTTCATCATAACTTAATGTCTCATTATAATGACTTTCTATCTCACAGCTGTGACATTTTACCATAATTGCCATTTCATTTCTCGTGTTTCTTTGTATCATGAAGTTGCAAGTTTTTCATAACTGTGACAAATTATTTCTCATAATCGTACGTAAATTTTTTACAATCATATTGATAACTTATTTTTATGTGCGTGTGATCTAATATAGGAGGGTTATTTGCGGTGGGTTGAAATGGGGCGTAATAGGTCTCTGGGCTGTTTAAGAGCTCCAATCAATCCCTGAATGAAGCTGACCACAATTACAGCCCACAAATGTATGATTCTCATTTAGCACAGATGTGCAAATCTGGGACATTGCCAGCGATCTCAGAGGAAGACAACACTAAACAGTCATTTTAAAACTTGAAACTGACAGAGTGCTGCAGCTCTTAAGACTTACAATTCTAAAACAACACATATCACAGATGTTGCTTCTCCAGATGTTGAAGTCCTTTTGGGTTTAAAATATAAGCACGAGTCTGACATCACAGTGTGAACGGGCAATTGTGAGAGAGGGAGATAAATAGGTCTCAATGGGAATAAAAACCATGTTTTTCATATCTCGTCATCAGTGCTCTGCAGCTGCTGCTCTCTGCACAAGGCCCAAAAGCAAAAAGAAAAAGAGGAAAAGTAACTGTGTGAGAGGTTACCTAAAACCTAGAACACTGAGAAACACAGTCAGACAATCCCAAATAAGGGAGCTCATGTGATAAGATTTTTATTTTATTTTTTTAACTACAGAGAAACTCAGGCATAATCCCAAGTATGCAAAAAGCAAAAAAAAATAGGAAGCTATCCAGTACTCTGTGGTTCTAAACTAAATAAAAACCACATGATTTTGATGGAGTTTCAAAGGATCAAGGATCCATGTGATCGGGCAGAGAATGGTGCTGAAAAGAATTCTGACCCCACGCTTTCTGCACTAATCTCCACCCTGTCCCACTGGCCCTGTGGTCCTCGATACACACCTATTTACATGCATCAGTGTGTACAGCAGGGAAGAACAAATCCCGGTGTTAAGGCATGGATGTTTCGATTCAATTTGAGGCACTTTCCCTGAGGGCGGGGCAGGGAGACAGAATTGTCGACCTTCAGAAGGAAAAGAGGGAACGACCCAATAAGCAGCCTGCTTAGCAGAGGAGAACAGGGGAAGTACGGAGGAAAGAGGGTGAAAGAAACCGAGTGAGAGAGGAGGAGAAAGCAAGGTGGGAGAGCAAAACTCTGTGATAGTGAAGTGACAGCAAGAGGATTCATCAAACAAGGGCAAGAACCAGCAACAGGTAAGAAACTCTTTGTTTCTTCAAATCAGTCTCAAAGGAGACAAGCAACATGAATACATACATAATAATCAGGAAATCTGTGGCACATGAATTTAGCCATTACTTTAGTCCTAAGTCTGCTTTCTTTAGCCAAGTGTCAACAATTTTTGTTAAAATAATGCATGATTACTTTGGCTGTTCACTCAAGTACTTTCTGGTACTCTTGCAACTACTTCATAGGGCTCAATTAATGTTCAGATTTTTCCCATTAACACCTCGGATTGTGGTGCTAAAACAGGTAGAAAAACTAAATAATTAAACAACTAATAATTAAAACTAGTTTAAAATAAAGCCATTTGTAAACATTAATATAACATATACATGTACTAAATACATATAATAATAAAAGCATAAAAAGATAATAAAAACAAATGTAATTTAACAAAAAAAATAATGAATTATGCATTGTTCATCTTTCTTTTGACCTGTCCAGGTCTATCCTCCAGTCTGATCTATCAAAGTGTGTACATTTTAAGACATGAGAAACCAGCTGAAAACAAAATAGTGAAAATACACAAAAGTTTATAGCAGAGTCTGGCTATGGGGATTCTAGGCAACTGTTACATTCATCAAACTTGCACCTGATATGTCAGGAGAAGCTTTTTCTTTGATTTTTCAACATCTCTTAACCAAATCTAAAACTCAACAGTTCCGTCCTATTTTGAGTCTTGCCAGCACTGACTCATAACATGTTTTTGCTATTATGCATTTGTCTCATACCTAGTAATGACCTTAATCTCCTTATATGGTCACAAATATCATTTAGCTTTGTCAGTCAGCATTTTCTGAATAAATCAGCTTCCCAGATAGGACCACACTCTCATTTGCACCCCAGCTAAAGCAGGAATGCAGAAATAGAAACAAATCAACACTTTCCCAGGTTTCCTCTCTCTCAAGGCCTGAGCACTGCTGCCTGCTTTCCATGACCATGCAGCTGACAATCAGCCAGGCACTTTCAGCCAAACATCTGATCGTGATCACGCATCAGAAGCGATGCACTGTTCCTTGTTTTGTGCCTGGGTGTGAGTCTCTGCATAGGGTGCATAAAATATCTAATTTCTCCAGTGAAATTATTTATCTAGGCTAAACAATGGAGTTGAACAGGGATGTTTTTAGGGTCTGACCCTTCTAATCAAATTAAATCAAATCTAATATTAGATAATCTTAACCTTGTGTAAACAAGCCTCACAGTGTTTACATTTGTAGACATAACCAACTAGGTTTATTGACCCAAATACATCAACCCTACTTAATATCATTTCACTTATTTTTACCATCAAGTTTCAACCACAAAGTTTTTCACAAGTTAAGGAAAAAAACAGATATCAAAGGAAATTCCTAAAGGGAGCTCAGGGCAGAAAAAAAAGATGTAGAAATGTATCCGTTGGTTTATTTTACAAAACCATTTTCCACTGGACCTTAGTAAGAACAATAATCTTCAACTTCAGCAGTCAATCTGCCAGAATATTTCTAAAATCACTTATAAAATTATGAGAACCCTGAAAAAAAACATGAGTTCTGCTTTGTATCAGAATATTCCCAAAGAGAACATCTGGGCCCTTATCTAAAAATGAAAGCTTAAGCACGGTTGGGTAATCAAGACAATGATCCAAAAGACATGTGACTCCAAAGTAGAAAAGACCCATTACCCCCAGCAAAAAAAAGCTAAATAAAAATGTTTTTTCTGCTTCAAGTTCAGACATAAACCCAAAAGAGATGTGTCATAAAATAAAGTAAAGTATAACAGACCTTGCTTTATTTTGAATGGGATTGGATTAAAGTTAAAAGTCAAGCAAGACTTATATTGAATTACTGAAGCTTTGGTAACAGTCACTGTTATCATATAGGAGTTAAGAAGCAGATAAAGAATTCTCAATGAGATTATTTTGGCCTTATAAGAGGCAATATTAACACAAGCAGTTTTTGAAATGTGAATAAATATGAATAAAAAAAAAGAGTTCATATTTTCTGAAAAGAAAGCAAGCAACATGGCTCATCTTTATACTCTTTACTGCCTGCAAACGAACTTAATTATAAACTAATGACAAACATCTTAAACACATTTCTGGCTAAGTGGGTTGGCTACTCTGTTGGATCTAGATTTATAAGTATTAATCCTCTGAGTAATTATGTAATGTATTTTTTGTTCCAGCAATCAGCAATTAAACTGTGGTATTTGTTAAGTAAAACTGACACACAGAAGTGTAGATAGCATAGTAACGCTGCAACTGTTCCAGCCATTGGTCTCCCCTAAGCTCCCCTAGGTGTTTAGCGTGTTTCCCTCATTAGGACTCACTCTTTCCTACTGTAGGTCTTATATTGCACAATAGAGTCTTTATTAGAGGCCTGTGCAGAGAAACCTGTAAATCTTTCTGACAAAGCTGAGAGCAAAAATTTAAAGTCTGTAGCTCCGTCATGCAAAAAGAAACAGAATCACAGAAACATGACACGTCTCCTGAAGAACATGCCTCAACAATATAAAAAAAATAATAATTGTGAAAGAAATGATCAGCACAGGATTAGGCAAAATGACAATGTTTTCTTGCTGCTTCTCTGTTCAGGACCATGAAAGCTGGGCTTGCATACTGCTCTCTTCTTGTCCTTCTTCTGATCACAGATGTCTGTGGCCAGCGAAGACCAAGACCAAAGCCTGTCCGTCCATCTACCACCAGGAAACCTCCTGCTCCCAAGAAACCATCTCCTCCTGCCCCAAAATCTAAGCTCGAACCCCAGGAACCCACAGACTTCCCCCCTCCAATCCTAGGCCCTCCCTCTGAATTCCCAGACTGCCCCAGAGAGTGTTTCTGCCCAACATCTTACCCAAATGCCCTGTACTGTGAAAACCGCAACCTCCGGAAGGTCCCGGTCATCCCGTTCCGCACCCACTACCTGTACCTACAGAACAACTACATTGACCAAATAACAGCAGACCCCTTCAAAAACTGCACTGAGCTTAAGTGGATAAATCTCGAAAATAACCGCATCCGTTTGGTGGAGAAACAAGTGTTTGAGAAGCTTCCAAACCTCCTTTACCTTTATATGCACAGGAACCAGCTAAAGGAGGTGCCTGGCGACTTGCCGTCAGGTCTGGAGCAGCTTAGACTCAGCCGCAACCAAATATCAAAGATCCCTCCAGGAGCATTCAGCAAGATGGAACATCTCGCACTTCTGGATCTGCATCACAACAACATTGGCGACAGCAGCTTGGGCAAGAACATCTTCAAAGATCTGAAGAATTTGATTCAGCTCAACCTGGCCCACAACATCCTCAGGAAGATGCCTGTGAACATACCGAAGAGCCTTTTCCAACTCTTCTTGGACAAAAATAACATTGAGGAGATTCCACAGGATTACTTTAAGGATTTCACACACCTGGCCTTTGTGAGACTCAACCACAACCATCTTAGTGACAAAGGTCTTCCAAAGTTGGTATTCAACGTCAGCACGATGTTGGATTTGCATTTGTCCCATAACAGGCTGAGCACTATTCCCCTGTTCAACTCCGAGCTGGAGCAACTTCACCTCAACCACAATAACATTGAGAGTATGTACTTCATTGTATTTCAATTTGTTACTGTGCCACAGAAATTTCCTCCAAAATAACACCTTTGCTTATCTTTGCAGGTTTAAACGGCACTGAGATCTGTCCTTCCAACTCTTTCAACATGCATGATGACAACGATGCACCCAAACTGAGATACCTGCGTCTGGATGGCAATCACTTGAGTCCTCCCATCCCCTCAGATGTCATCATGTGCTTCAGACACCTTTATGCTATAGTAATGTAAGATGGTTTGAGTGATGAACAGATTCATAAATGCCTGTGCACAACCAGGCCTTCCTGTCTACTTGACAGTACTGATTGAATCAAACAGTACCGGAGATACAAGCAAAGAATGCATTTTTAAACAATGCAATTTTTTCCCTTTATGTTCAGGAATGTTTCATTCTGTAACCTAAAATCCTTCAATGCATCGTATTTATTGAATTTCCTGCCTTGAATACAACTGAGCATGAGTATTCTGCATTAAACATTTCTATGTAATTATATAAATCAGAAGCAGCAGCTATGGCTGAGTGGAATTAATAAAACCCTAAAAATAAAGGTACATTAATGGACGTATTGTGTGACAGACAACAAGCGTAGTTACATTTGAGGAATATATGGAGTAGACTTAAATAAAATGAAACAAAATGATAAATGGGGGAATAATGTAACTACTGTGTAGTTGAAAATGTCCTTAATGTGCCTGTGTTTTTAAGGTACTGTGTGTAGTCCTGCCTTTATCTTGTGTCAGTATTCTATATTAATAAATATGTATATAATAAAATGTTCCATTTAACATACTTTGAAAAAGTCTCTCATAGAACATGTAGAATTTTTATTCCATACTCCACATAACATAGCATAGAATCCAACAATAAAACTAGACAACAAGCAGTCTTAAAAACGAAGGTTCCAAAAGTGGGTTTAAGCAAAGATGCCATAAAAAAACCATTTTGGGTTCTTTGAAAGATTCTTACAGTGAACTGTTCTTAAAAAAAAAAAAAAAAAGAATTTACCTGGTACATTTTTCTTCTATGTTTGTAGTGACACCTTGTGGGAACATTGTACATTACATTGAGTAATGGAAATTATATTGAGTTCTCCAAATGATTTATGCTATTAAAAAAAAAAACCAATATATACACAAAAGAACTGTTAAAAAAATTAATAATAATAATAATAATTATATTAATAAATAAATATGCAGAAATTATGAAATGTATCATTAGAAACGGTGGAACTTTCAGGATAGGTAAAATGAACCACTAAATCATTTAACATAATGCAACAGTACAACTGTGAACTTTTTATCTAGCAATATCTATTAATGATAAATTATTAGTGTTTTGTTAGTGTATTCTCTCGCTGCTAACTGGCTGCAAATTAATTTAGTGTTTCAAAATCTTTAACATTTTTAAACTATTAATCAAACAAGTATTTCATGTAATTTGTTTTCTTGCTGTGTAAGAAGTATTTCCACACAAGGCTACCTGTACTGCTGCATTACTGGTTTGATTGGCAATCATTCAGAGCAACCGTTGTTAGGATGGACAAAAAGAAATCAAACTGCCTGCAGCATCAGGAAACAGAGTAAGAAAGGTCTGAACTTATTTCCTGTCAGTGGAGCCCAGCCGTAGCAGAAATAGCATTCTTATGGACCATGTACTTTTAAAAACAAGCAATGCTGGTCATTTCATAGAATGACCAGTAAACAAACTTGTCACAAAACTCAATAACGTAAAGAAATAAGTTGTCACGTTTAGAAAAAAAAGATAAGAATATAAATAAATGAAACGTCAAATATGAAAATGATCTTTGGTCACTAAAGGAAATTTTATTTACGCAACTGTTCATGTGAGCTGCGCTGAAAGGTAAAAAAAGACACATGATTAAAAAGGAAACTCCGACTTTTCAGTCAGTCTTTATCAGTTGCAATGGTAGACACACATGATTTAGAGATGCTGGTAAAACTAAAGCTAGTACTAAATGTCCTAGGTTTATATTTCAGAAGCGATATGACGAACGCTTATCACTTGATCAAGTCCCTTACCCCCAAGAAGGCCCCCGAGGGACTGTCCCTGTGGTAAGTGTATACAGTAAAGTGCCTTTAAAATGAAGGCTGCTAAATAAAGAATAATCAAATGACGAAATGATGAGTAAAAGCAGTGTTCAGTCTTTCTTCCTCATTATTATTTAGAAAAGTTACTATATATAATTTTCTAAATTCCCAACAGTTATTTAATTCCCGACAAAATAATATCAAAAGTATTCTCAGTCAAATGTATTTTGAAAGAAATGAATGTTTTTTCAGAAAGGATGCTTTCAACTTGACCAAAAGTGATTGTAAAGACTTTTACATTGTTACCAAAAAAATAAATAAATACATAAATAAAATAAATAAATAAAACGTTCCTTTTTCAAGGAATAATGAAGATAGGAAAAAAGCTTTCCACAAAAATATTAAGTGTAACCGTTTCTGACAAATCACATGACACTGAAGACTGGAGTAATGGCTTCTTAAAATTTAGCTTTGCCATCACAGAAATACTTCACAATATTACTGTATTTTTGATTGAATAAATGCAGCCTTGGTATGCATAGGAAACATCTTTCAATTTTAAATAATCTTACCCCAAAATTTTTAAATGGTTTATTATATATATATAGTTGCACAACTACAAAGTATAACAAGCCACTGCAGGTGTAGTAATATATTGTAGTCTTTCATCCCTTCACGTCAATTCCCATAGTGTTGAATTAATAATCTTGCAAAGACATGCACTTCCTTTACTGTAAAGGGAGGAAGAAGAGAATAAAGGAATACCTGTAGAAATTCCCCTTCTATCCCACTATGAGAGCACCTGCCATCATCATGCAGAGGTGCACATCATTCTATGAAGAAAAACACCTGGACCAGGTGATGGCATACAGCAAAGTGAACATACACAGGCATGAACTAAGGTAACACTTCCAGCACATCCGGCAAAGCATGGTGAGCACATTTACAGTCTAGCCTAAGTCATGCATTAATTTTAGCATTTCCTTCAGTTAAAATATCCGCTGGTGGTTAGATGCATGCTAAACATGTATAATGCGCCAAGTCAATTTCCCACCATAACAACGACGTCATTAGTGATGACGTCAAACAGGAGTCTGACAGGTTACCCAACAGGTTATTGATTTATTTTAAGTTCTTCTAGAACTCTGCATGGCTAAATCAAAAGAACAGCATGTAGCAATAAATTATTTTTCATGTTTCGGTTTTGGGTTCAATGTGCCGATGACCTTTAAGCATGACAAAACAAAAAAAGAGCAAAAGGAATATTTCAGTCAACCTATGGAAACTCCTGCCAATGTCTTCAGCTGTTTGTCAAGTTGATGAATCATATCTCTGGCAAAAACGGAGCAGATAATTCACATGTAAACAAAGCCATTTTTGAGTTGGCCTCATTTTATTGCATCTGTGGTTTGAGGTTATGTAGTAAGTACAACGGTAATGCAATCTGATTATATGTTGTGTTTTGACAGATTTCAGGAGATGATCACAAGGGAATCAGAATACTTAGAAAAGATATGATGCACAGTTTACAGGTAACATTTTTTTAAATAAGATTTTTTTAGCATCAAAACCTTGGTAGAATAAACTGATCTATCTGTGATTTATGTGTCTTCCCCATTATTAGGATACAGAAAGCTGCTGTTTCCTCAGGCAACTCCTTCACTTCTACACGGATAAAGTTTTTATCAACTTCACCAGCAGACATTCCCTACATCACAGAACCACCAGCGTTCTGGCCAACTCCTTCTTCAATGTCACCAAGGACTTCCGAGTGTGTGTATGTAACACTACTAGTTAAAGAATGTTTTTATTGTAAGACTGGAAAATAATTGGTAAAGTCCCACACACTGTTGTAACTCGCAAATCTTTTTACAAAGGTCAAGGGGTCAAAGACCTTACTTTGGCATTTGAATGGCATCAGAAATCCCTGCAGAGGGTCTCTGGCTAAAACACTGTTGAGTCATAAAAATTTGTAAGCTACAATATTTGGGACTTTTCTTATTGTTTCTATTTTACTGACTCTGACCTACATACCTGTCTGCGAATAAATGGACGTGCAAGTGTGATTATCTATATATTAAGAAGCAACTGTAAATGAAATCGAACTATGTGTATGTTAGAATATTTGTGAAGGATAAAGGCAGGTGTAAGCACAGCAATAGAGATAAAGAGATGTAGTTGGAAAGCTTTTAGCAGACTAATCTAATCATGTCACTGCTTCTGTCTATCCAAAAGCATGCTAAAGCACACTGTGAGTGTGGGGAAGATCCCAAACTAAAACTCATTCAAAAGGCATTCAAACCACATATGGCAAAGTAAGAGACATAATTGACTGGCAGGACACACGATAACTAGGCCTGCCAACACATACTGTAAAAAGCTTCACACATGTTCTCCGACTTTTAGCACTTTTCGTCTTCCAGCTTGATCGGGCATCAGGAGAAGTGACGGCTATCGGAGAGCTGGATTCACTACTTGAATTGATAGAAAGTTTCCAGCACCACTGATAATACACCAAGACCAAGCCAGATATTTAATACAGTTCTAAAACGGGGACCGCTGCATAGATTCAAGAATAAAGAATCTTTACTGCTTGAAACGGTTTTAAAAAGTTCCCGCTTACTTGGTAGACCTTTGCGGTCAGTTTGTGATCTGTGATTTCCGTTGAATTGTTGTCCTAATAAAAAATATGTGATTTATAAAATAAAGATATATTCAAACTGTTATGAGTCACCTGTTTTCCCACAAAATCGATTCAGATTAATTGAAAGACATTCATCACTCAAGAACTGATGCTTCATATGAAGAGTTTTGCGTCATTACGGTAAACATAAGTAACCGTATGTGTTTGTCATGTTTATGCTAACGGAAACGCACTTATGTTAAGAGCTGACGCATACTGTTTCTGCAGGTGATCACTGTGTTTTCTGACAGACCTTTATATCAGGTGGCTACAGAAACATAAACCGCACTGACTTTCAATTTAGGTAACAAGTTCATGACTCTTCATATCAAACAAACAGATATTGAGGCACGAATGCGTCACACCACGTCAAATTCTGACTTAATTATTAATGGAAAGGAACAGCATAACTGTGGTAAGCAATAGAAAGAAAATGAATGACACAACACTTCTGTTAAATGTTGCTGTACAACTGATTTAGGAATACCACTT
Source organism: Carassius carassius (assembly GCF_963082965.1). Classification (NCBI taxonomy): domain Eukaryota; kingdom Metazoa; phylum Chordata; class Actinopteri; order Cypriniformes; family Cyprinidae; genus Carassius; species Carassius carassius. The sequence goes on from NC_081798.1 coordinate 7,358,200, forward strand.
GACTATACTAAGAAACAGCAGAAGAATATAGTATGGACAGTATTCATCTATGTATCATCTATTCATCTATGTATCCATTTTCCAAAACACTTAACCTATGTGGGTTCATGGCAATGCTGGAGCCTAAGTAAGAGTAGTATGCTATTCCTAATTCAGCAGCACCTTACATACTTTCAACAAGCATCCTTACTGACATCTAGTGGCCAGTAGTGGTGTTAAACTTTGCAAAAAAAAAAACAGATTTGCTAGTGGGATATCATACATTTAGGCCCGGTTTCATAGACGGGGCTTAGCCTAAACCAGGATTAGGCCATAGTTCAATTAGGACATTTAAGTAATTTTTATAAACATTCCTTCGAAAAAAGTATTACTGGTGTGCATCTTAAGACAAAATAAAAGCACTGACATGTTTTAAGATCAGTCGGTGCAAGTTTCTTTTCGATAAAACAGCTCAGATTTACATTTTAGTCTAGGACTAGGCTTAAGCCTTGTCTGTGAAACCGGGGGTAAGACTACTAAATATTACTGAGAGGATGAAAGTAAAGTAAAGTTTAATATTGCATTTCTATATTTACTCATACAAACTGCATACCAGTGGAAATAATAAAACATTCCACTTAATTGCAGTGGTGTAATGTTACAAGTAATAATACTTCATTACAGTACTTAAAGGGGTCATATGGTGCGATTTCAAGTTTTCCTTTCTCTTTGGAGTGTTACAAGCTGTTCGTGAATAGATAAGATCTGTAAAGCTGCATAAACTCAAGTCTCAAACCCAAAGAGATATTCTTTATAAAACTTAAGAGTTGTCTACAACCTCCTAAAACGCCTCGTTTAAACACGTCCAGAATAGTTCAACACAAATATTTAGATTTGTGCAATGCATTTTATGGAGGACTGTTTTCTATTCCTGGGAGAGAAGTCTAAATTGCCGGCGCTTAAGTACGTTTACATATGATTTGCCACTGATGATTCAAACGTGAGTTTAGAGCAGTGTAGTTGAGTAGAGCTTGTTGTTTCTCCAGTCACAAATACAGACATGGTTTTATGTTTACATGGCGTGATGCAATCCAACGCATAAAAACACATAATAACTCATTATAATCCATTATTATGTCCCCACTGGATGCAACAATTGGCTCATTTGTAATGGGTGTGTTTCTGTGTTTGTCATCTTGTCTCATCAATCAGTCTTCAATCAATTTTCTGCGATAATATGGTAAGTGTTGTTTTAATGATGTGCGATCTGACATTATGGAGTAGGTTATATCACCAAATCACCACTATTTTGTATTTTTGTTTGCCTATTTGCATGCACGTGATTTATTCTAAACTGTAGACGGCAAAAATGGTTCTATATGCTATTTATATGTATATAATTTAATATAGTTAACAATCTATATATTACACAAAGAGTAGTTTTTATGCAGATTTAAGTTTTTAACACATTTAATAATTTTATACAAGTTCAGTAAAGCAATAAGTGACTTACATTTTAGAGGGAATATTGGTTGTTTTTACTTAATTTTGCCAATGAAAATAGTTCCAAACAAAGTTATCACAGCACTGTTTTGTGTTTGAGTGATGGACGGTGTTTAGATATTGAATGAATCAGCTTTTAAATGAATCAATTGAATAAATGATTCAGTGATTGACTCATTAATACAGTCAAATGCTTTGTTTCTGAATGAATCAGCCATTTGAATGAATCAGTTTAATCTCAAAGGCTCATTTATTAACAGTCACTTGTACTAGCCACTAGCCAAATATCAAATATTCAATGTTTTATGTTAAAAACAAAACATTATGCCTATTTATGCATCTGTAACTACAGGTTAAATGCATCCATGTCCCCTCTGACCTACATTAAACTGTAGGCTTAATGTGATTTTTTTTATGTTGGAATAAAAGACACCAAGTACTGGATGATGTGCTTCTTAATCTTACCCCCCCCCCCCCCCCCCCCCAAAAAAAAAAAAGCTGTGTATGTTTTTATATATACTGTATTTATTTGCTTCTTTTCCATTTTGCATTTACTTGTACATTTAGTTTAAATATGTATAAATTAATAAAACAGTGAATGACTCAACAGCCGAGTTTGTGTTTATGACCACTAGCTTCATATAACAAAATCTTTTTTGTGACAGCTACTCATAATAGGTTTGATTTCAAGAAGTGTCAAGACACATGTGCCATATTATGTGGGCATGAATGCCAGTATAAAGTCATGCCATGTTATAAAAATAAGTAGAAAAAAAGTGTATTGTACTTAAGTACAATAAATATCACATACTTTAAGACTTTTACTCAAGTAATATTCTAAACGGTGACTTCATCTTCTACCAAAGTAATTTTCTGTTAAGATATCTGTACTTTTACTTTGAGTATGGCTTTCAGGTACTTTATACACCACTGCCTAATTGTGAAGTGACCAATCAATAGGAACAAAAATCTGCTTTAAAAAAGAGCTAAAGCTTAAATACAAATAAACCATGAATACATTTCATATTTAAATTAATCTGTCATGATAACTCCAAGCAGGAAGAGGAAATAAGGTCTGTAGGCTTCCTTGTGGAATTGTTTTTGTTTCTGTAACACAGAAAAATCTGTGCTGTTCTATAATTTGGTAGATTTACCATTCATTGAACAACATTAAATATAAATAACTTGGATGTTGATACTGTAAATCTCATATGCCAGCATAAGATACAGTTTTGTGCCAAATTAAAAGATGTGAAAGTGCAAGATGAAACCAAGATAATTTACTTTGCACTGTAGGAGAAGGTACATCTTAACGTCATGGAGACATTTATACATGCACAACATTCAAATATTTCAAAGTTTTCCAGTGACAGTGAATTATTCCATTCAAAATAACTGATGATGGTACTAAAAAACGTGCACTGCATAGCTGACTTGTCTGAATTTTATTAATCACTTTCATAACAGCTTTAAAAAAAAAAAAAAAAAAAACTTTAGTGAATTCACTGAAACCAGCTCAGCATAACAGGAAATTTCCTGTGTTTTAGATCTTGCTGATCAGTTGACACATAAAATTACACCAAAAATAACAGCAAGCAAAGCACATTAAGCAAAGCAATACATATAGTATTGAACAGCATGCTTTTTACAGTAAGAATACTGCCAGGCACGGGCGGAAATTGCAGGGAGGTCAAGACCCTATACGAGTCCTTTATGCTAGCAATAATAACATTAGCTTGTAATACCGCTGTGTGGGCGATATGACCAAAATGTTATATCATGATATGTGTCATTTTAATTTACTAAAAAAAATACAAATACAAACCTAAGAAATAGAAAAACTCAAGCTCACTGAAGATAAAAGCAGTCAGTGATGAAATAAGAAATAATAAGAAAAAAAAATCGTTTTTTTTTTTTATTGGTTTGGTACTATTTTCACAAGTAAGGTGTACATTTTCAAAACTCTTAGTACAAAACTTTAAACTGCTCACACTTGTAACACGACATTATTTCATTCTCTTTAAAAACCTGATCTCGTGATTTCATTGTAGTTGCACATAATCATTGTTCCATACAAAAGGTCATTGTCGATATGTATTGAGAACATTTGAATTAATCACCAAAACACAACAGTATGATCTTCTTTCAATGCAAGCGTGATTTCACCAATTACCACACGTTCCTGGATCAACATCCTTCTTGATCCTGGAACAACATTCCAATCAACCAATCAGAATTGAGATATAACTTATCAGGAAATATCTGTTTTTGGCTTACAATCGGGGTTAGGTGCTTCTACATCCTTGTTAATCAGCTATCATTTCCCACTAATTTTAGAAATACATTGTGGGTAGGGTTAGGTTTAGGGGTAGGGGTAGGGATTGGGTTAAGTCTATATTTACGGACAATAAAGTTGATCCAGGATCATCAGAAGATGTTGATCCAGGAACATGTCTTCTTTGGCAAAATCACGGTGACCCTTCTTTCAGTGTAGTACGTTTAACAATCAGTTCACTCAAGAGCAAACAATGAAATAATTACAGTAATACATGCAATAATTAGAAAACACACTTACATTACCTAACTTGCATATCTAAAAAAAAAAATCTGTATTTTTTTTGTAAAAGTATTCATCCAGTGTGTTATTAAAAGGTGTGATAAAGGTATGACATGGCCAGAAGGTTTTGTGCTAGAACAGAGTTTACTGTCAACGCAGTACATGTCCTCACTGTGTCATATCCCTGAATCTATATTCTAGCTGGATTTTTCAGATGAAGGGTGATTTATAGTAATGTGCAGTCTTTACCATGGTAATGCTTCAATATACTGTACCACCTGGCATAATGTTATGTAAAATGTGTATTTGATGCCATCTGTGTCCCTTCTTCTGATCAGTTCCTCTCCCTTGTGTCCTGTTGTGTTCACAAATAGCAAAACACACAGTTTTACAAATGAGGACGTCCACGAAGGGAGGATTTTGGTGATTTTTTTTTTTCTCAAGTTTTGCTTTCTGGTTCACCAATTTGTCAGCAGAAAGTGGTTACAGTAAGTAGGCACACACACACACACACACACACACACACACACACACACACACAGGTTTTCCTATCATTATGGTGAGGAGTAATGGGTTTTATAACATTTCCCCCTACACTAACCCTGATCCTAAATACCCTTACAAAAAAAAAAAAAATTAAAAAAAATCTTATTGGACCCAAAAAAGCACAATGATTTCAGATATTGCCATTTTTGAGAGGACATTTTTGTCTCCATTAAATAGGGTTTACCTGAACCACACACACCCTTACAAAATAGCCGTTATCATCTTAGATAAATCACTTTTAAATGTTAAAAATGATTAATTGCATTTGGTTTTCACTAAATTGCAATCACGTTCTATAGAAACTATATGTCAGTTGAATCTATATCTACAGATGCACCGAACAAATCACTGATTAACTATTCATTTCTTAACCATTTAAATTTCTTCTTATTAAAGTTAGAAGTGATTTAGTCAACAGCAATGAGTGATTTTCTCTCGTTGTTTGATTAACATGAATAACAGAGAGAAGGAATATTAGGCCGCTTCTCTTTTAAGACATCCCGATACAATATATTTTTACAAATGCATTTTCTTTCTCGGCTGTTTATTTTCACTTAAGTGTCTGTGTTTACGACGATACTTGCAGAGACAGGCATTATGAAACATATAAGCATTTTATTTGTATTTAACTGTTCAACTATTCAACTATTGCTTTGTGTTGTTGTCCAGATAAAATCCCTGAGAAAAGAACATAAGATAACTTTTCAGTGCACCAAAACGCCAAGTAAGTACAAAAAGTCCCAATACTAAGGCCATTTGGCCTTAATTAAAGCAAAACATCTTTGTGCTCCCTTCAAAAATTCCTCTTAAGAAATTTTATGTTTAATGTCCACCTCAAATGTTAGATGAAATTGATGCCCATGCTGCCAGGGTCACCAAATACACAAAATGTAATGAAAATATGCAACATGGTTTAAAATTTCTGCAGTTACAAAACATCTGTTTTGCATGGTCAAAACCAAACGTGCAGTCCAGTAGGTCACTCTTAACCAAATGGGAAAGAACCTACACAGCACACTTAATACACTTCCTCTAAAACTTCCCAGGACTATGAGTACATTTGCATGCTAAGCACCTAAGGTAGCTCTTGACTGCACTGTAGCACTGAATATAATGACCTTTCAAACCCAGGATAGTACCCGCGCTCTACTATACTATTTGTCAATAAGACCGGTGTCATGATTCATGACACAACATGGCATGACTTTATACCGCCCACATGTTGTGGCATATGTCTCTTGAGACCTCTTCTTGAAATCAAACCTATTATGAGTAGCTGTCACAAAAAATATTTTGTTAAATGAAGCTCATGGTCATAAACACAAACTCGGCCGTTTTATTAATTTATACATATTAAAATGTACGGGGTATACAATTATGTTCTTGAAGATCAAATATGTTTTCGCTACAAGGTCTGTTTTAACATCAGTTCCAAATTTTATACTAAACTTCAAACTGCAACCCAACAGTGCCACAACAAAAATATCATTGAAACAAGTCATTAATATGAATCAATGCTACCGTGAACAAAATGGTAACAATATGGAAAATTATTGCGTTTAGCTTTTAAATGACTGTATTTGGTGGTTTCATGCTTTCAGCAACTAATAACTGATGTCACAAAACAGACTGTGGTTGAACAAACTATATTTATCCTCACTGGGAGTGCATTTAATGTAGTTTAGGTCTATTATCTCCCTCCCAATATGATTACCAAGCAACTGATGAATTTGTGCCAAAATATCCGTTTGAGTGGATTTCTTTTTTCTTTTTTTTTTTTTAAGAAATCAATTCTTTTTTAAATTCTGAATACAATTGTCTAAAGTAACAGAAAATACATTTAATGTTAAAAAAAAAATATTTCAAATAAATATTCTATTGAATTGTTTACTGCTGTTATCTAAATCAACATATTAGAATAATTTCTTCTTTCATGTGAAACTTAACACTGGAGAAATGGCTGCTAAAAGTTCAAAGGATCAAAGGATCCATCAAAGGATTACATAATTTATTTTCAAACTATTATTATTATAACATTTAATAATATTTCTCAACAATACTGAATTGTTTAGTAAGTAAATACTGGCATGTTGAGAATAACATTTTTCTTTTTCTTTCAAAAACATTGAACAAACCTTACTGATCCTAACCATTTGAACGTAATGTTTATGGCTAGATGGGTTTTAACACTTGCTTTTAATATGCATTGTTTTCTCAAAAATAAGAACAAACTTGCAACTCAGCACACTAAGATTTAAGATTTCTTGATGTTCATGCACATTGTGTTCCAGAGACAGGAAGGGAGGAGCTTTTATGCAGCAAAACATGCATATATTCACTTCAGCAGACGCATTTTGTTTTGTTTTGGAATGCAACCTCAGTCATATGTGTACCAGTGCCCGCAAAGGCACGAGCCATAGCTTCAATCTATGTGCCGGTTTACAAGCCGCCTCGTAGTAAGTGCTCTCAAATGCGTCAATACGGAACGCTCATGAGAACAGTGGCTTTGACACCTTAAACAGTTAAACTAAAGAAAAAAAAATTGCAAAACTGAAACTGCTGCAGAATGATGTGTTGTTTGATTTCCTTTAAAGACACTGAAACTAGGGTCTGGCAGTGACCCTCATGAACAAAAAGCAGTTTTATTTGCATCAAAATGTTGTATTTGCAACATTTCAGATCCATTTTTAAAAAATTAATAAAACTAAAGTAGATATGTATATATGGAGTCATAAAAATCACCCAGAAACAGAAATATGAATGTTTTCATGCATGGCACAAGATGACTGATTAATACGGGAGTGGAATCAGTTCATCAACACAATCATATGATCAATTAAATAATTTGGATAAATATAGAATTTACAGCTTTTATAACTTCCCAATATTACAAGTTAATGTTATGATGATCTATGTCGATGTGTTTTGGCATGATTTTAGAATTTTTTTTTTTTTTAGCCGAAACTGCCTATTGCGTAATAGAAACATTCTTAGCCATGAAATGTGGGACTTCTCATCAAACAGATATGCTGCATTTAACTTAATTAAAAATGCATGCAACTAATGTAGAATATGTGTGAAAGCAAAGATTTAACAGTACTTCAGATTTCAGAAAATCAGAATAAAATGATTCCTGTTAGTAATGTTGAGATCAGAAACATTGTATATTGAGAATAACAGCGGTTCAAATGTAGCTCAGGACTCAAGATACTACATTAGGAAGCTCTTTAAATTGGTGATTTCGAACCAAGAAGTTGATCTATATTAGACAGTTTCATATCTTAATGCGGTTTCATATTTCTGTCTTAGCACATGAATCACTCATAAGGAAAAGGAAGAAAAGACACCTGTATCAATAACATGTTTTCAGTGTGAGGCGTTTCATTTACCTCATACATCCTTTTTAGCTTTCCTCTCAAAGCTCCTGCTTTTTTTACTCCGATGTTGTTCAAAAACCTGTATGAGAAAACCGTTGACTTCCTTAGTGTGGGGGAAAATACTACAGAAGTCAATGACTATCGTTACCTGTTTGGTCACACAAAGATATCCAGTGTGGCGGGCGGAGCAAACGACAGACACCGTGGGGTTTTTTATAAAAAAAAAATTTAAAAAAGAGGGAATGAAGTAGAGCTGAAACAACGAATCGATTTAATCGATAAAAATCGATTATTAAAATAGTTGTCAACTAATTTAGTCATCGATTCGTTGCTAAATAACTTTTATTTGCCGTAAGCGGCTCATTTCGTGCATATTTCAAATCTGCGGTGACCAAAGTGTGGCAGTAATGAGCCACCGGAGGTTTTACTCAGCCAGTACAGCAGGAGAAGTAGCGAATAGCCAATAGCTGGCCTCGTTTTATGTCACGTGCTTCCCGAACAGCGTCTCTGCAGCATTTAGCGGGATGTGGGAGACTGGGAGTACTTTACTTTGAGCCTTCAAAAAAGAAGAGTAACCTGTAAACTCTGCACTACTGAACTGTTTAAGGGGACGTTCACATATCGCGTCTTTTGCGCGCTCAAGTTCGTTATTTCCAACACCGCACCGCATCGAGTTAAAAACATTTAAACTTTTCAGAATGCTGCAAGCGCATCGCGGGTCATGTGACAAGAACTAACCAATCAGCTTCATCCTTTCCCGTAACAACGTTAAAAGCTCAGTCAAGATGAAAGGAACAGCTGATCATAGTTGTATATGGATTTCCATTTTGAAATAAATTTAGTAGCAGAGCTACTGCAAGCGATTTTTTGAGCTGCAAATCCATTTATCCTTTGCTGAAATTTCCGCGTCTTCAAGGAGAGAGCACGTCATGGTTGCTTAGCAAAGGCAGACGCCTCGGGGCGCTTCTGCCCGAGCGCTTTGGAAAGGAGGAGAAAGCGGTGCGCCTAGCGTTTTCTACGCGTTTTTAGGCGCGATATGTGAACGGCCCCTAAGACTTTTATTTGTGCAGATTCTCCAGTACAATGTTGTTTGCAAATGTTTAGTCGTAAAAGCTGATAACATTGCTTTTTAACAGTTAACATTTAAAGCTTTACAAACATGTTCTGTGATCAGTTTGTAGTTTACCAGTTCAAAATTCAGTCGTGCAGCCTAGTTATGACTGAATGAGAGAGGTAAATGTTTAAAGATATTTGAAATGCACTTTTTTTCTAAGTATTCACTGCTCTTTTTCACACAGCAGGTTTTTTGTGTGTGACTGTCCAATTTTTTTTTTCTGGACAACCTTCTGATGGATTTTACTTTAAATTGTGATTTCCATTCAGGTTTCATGCCATTGGCACTTTATTCGAAGGATTGTTTACAATTTCACAGCAAAAGCTATAAAGCTGTTTCCCAGTAAATAATAAAATACAATGCACTGCAATTTTATTCTGTTTTATCCTTATTCTTCGTGAAAATATGTTCTGAAAGATTCCTTAATAAGCTTCGTTCGGGATGTTAAACTACTTTAGGAGCTCTAAGGACTGCCATGGTGAAAACATTATTTTAAATCTCCTTGTGAAATTTGCTGGAGTATGGGTCAGTGTTCTGATTGCAGAAGAGTTCGACAAAGGATTACTAACACAATAAAACAACTCCAGGTATATTTTTGATGAGGATATGACAATGCAAAATGGTTAAAATCTCTTAAAAATCTATGCTGAAGGATAAAGACCATTTATTAATAATTTACTTGGGGGAAAAAATGGAAAAAACTAAAATATAAGTACATAAACCGATTAATCGATTAATCGTAAAAATAATCGACAGATTAATCGATTATCAAAATAATCGTTAGTTGCAGCCCTAGAATGAAGTGTCCAATATAAACAGGGAATCTGGTGTCCTCTTCGTGTAGCGTAATTCGTGTGGGAGGTTCAGGAAGGAAGGATCCAGGTAAGGGGCGGAGTCCGGCGGCCGCACGCGCTCCCCTCTTTGGTCCAGGGCGCGAGGGGTGGTGACTTCTTCCAGCGGCTGCATGATCATGCTCGCTGGCCGCGGCCCTCGAAGGGACTAGACGGCCCGGCATCCCGGCTCGTCGGCTGTGTAACGGACGCGGGACCGGCAGCTCACGTCTCAGGCGGCGCAGGTTCCCTTAACGCACTCTTCCTGGACCCAAGAGGACACCAGCGTGCATGCACGGTGGAAGAAACCGGTCTCTCGAGGAGAGGCGAGCTCGGCATTTAAACTGCGGCGGTGATGGGGCTCCATTTGCGTCAGCTGTGCCCCATCACACGCCTCCATCCCTGGCTCTTACAGCGCCCCCCTCTCTCACACACCCACCCCTGTCGGGAGCCTGGCGAAGGGCTGCGATTAAGGGACGGGGTGATGATGATAATTAAAGGTGCTCTAAGCGATGCCGGGAGTCGTAACTTCTTGTTGACGTTCAAATTGTTTTCAAACAAACCGGAGGCTAGCTAGACCCTCCCTCCACCTCATCCGTGCACTAACCTCCCAAACCCCACCCCCCAAATCTTTCTTGTCGTTTATTGGCCGGAACAGTTTGTTATGTTTTGTGGTGCGGGTGAGCCCAGTTTGTTTTTCTTGTTGTTTGTGGAGCCTGTGGTGTCTAGAGAGACCCCGTTTTTTTTACAGTGTGTTCAGGGGACAAGCAGCTAGCGGATAGTGAGGAGATGTTTGCTGGATGTGACAAAAAATGTTTTGGCCTAAAAAATGTGTGACATCACTTAGAGCACCTTTAAGGGGGAGGTAGCCGACTGGTCACACCAAGTTTAGAACAGCTTGAGGGTGCATAGACTACATGATGACAGAATTTTTCTTTTTTGTTAAACTATCCCTTTACAAAAAATGTAAAATAATAGAATATTGTTAAATGTAACCCAAATTTAAAATAATAATAATAATAATAAATATTTATTATTAAAATTATTTTATGTTCCACAGAAGAAAAAGAGTAGGAACATGGGTGAATAAATAATGAAAATTTTTCCTTTTTGGGTGAACCATCCCTTTAATAATATACCTTCCCCTATAGGTAAACAAAGCATTATAGCACCATTATTACTCTCTGTTTTCTTCTTTTTCTTTGTATTAGAACTGTATTTAGACAGTTAAAAAAAATATTTAGCTGAAGCATAAACCAGTTACAGACGATCAAAACAGGCCAGCTGAATAGCTGTATATACTGATCATCTGAATAAGTCATAATATGCTGTCTCAGAACTGTGATATTCTAGATACAGGAGTGGTACAGTAATGAATCTCTAAAGGCAAACATTCTACTGGTAAACGGTCATTTGATTTACAATACCCTTATCAGTCAAAATGTCTCTCCCACACACACATGCATCATTAGTCAAAATCTCTCTCTCCCACACACACATGCACACATACAATCAATTATTATAAGAGGAGGATGATCAAATCTCTCTCGGTTTCAGGCTTTCCACGGGATGAATGTTTTGCTGCTCAAATGCGTTCGGGAGCACATTGTAAATTCCTTTGTGTTTTTATCCAAAGGCCCTCCATTACGTACTAATCGACGCCGTCAGTAATCTGTGCCTGTCAGTGAGTCTCATGTAGATCTAACCTAAACCACTCTGCAGAGAAGAAAACCACCAGTTTTGCATCATGGGTTTGGCTTACTCCGCTAGTCCTCACACTAAAAGCAGCCAACAATGCTTAGCGTAATAGTAATGGAACAGGTTAGCTCATTCATGTTTACATTACTCAGTTAATGACAGCTAATGAAATTCCATAACACACACTTGTTTCTTGTAATAACCTGCACCAAAATAAAATTCAGGGAATTCAAGGGATGTGAAGAAACTTTTTTCAGCATTGCATTAACTGAGTCAACTGTCTGAAAAGTATAGGGGCATGTAAAAAATAATCCCCAAAAAACATCTGAGACTCATAATTGGCCTTGAGATTGCATATAGCTGATTTGCGTTGAATAAAGTGCATATGTATCCTTATATTTGGTTGATTTTCAATTCATTGTATAACACTTCTCTTTCGGAATTAATTCGCTAAATGTAGTTTCGCTGGTTGTGCAACATGTACTGTAGTTTCACTGACTGTGGGTGTTGCAAAATTTTCAGCTTAATATGACCAGTCTGTTGTGAACCGTAGAATATGCAGAAGCAGAAAAAGTGAGTTGTCATTTGGTGACATAAGTCTATACGTGCTTTAAGTGACACTTAATTTCATGAAATCACCAGGAAAGAAGAAGCTTGACCTAAATATAGAATAACATTTTTATTTTCAACATTTTCTAAGCCAGCTTGATTTAGATTTAGACATTTAAAAAGTGCCGTAATGTGCAATAAATTTATGCAATAAATTGGAAAAATATGAAGAATATTTATTTCTTTTTTTATTTACAGCTTTCTTAAGTAATTAATGAGTGCTTTCTTAAGTCAGTTAATCTGGATAACTCACGCTACTTAATTAATGTGTATTGCTCAATTTTGTTTAATACAAACAAACAAAAATAATACTGTACCCAAGACGAGTGTTTCTGTTCCCAGTAGTTGTAGTAGTTGAGGCCCAACATTTTAATTGAGTTTCAGGAGTCTGGCGTGCATTATTTTAGAATCAATGGGCCAGGGTAAATGCAAAAGGTCTCTGTGGTTTAGAATACCTAGGAGTTAATTGTCACCCAGAAACCACACTGGACCCCTTACAGTCATCTCTGTATGTGTGATTTTACGCTTACCTGTGAGAGCTCGATTGATGCGCATACATGGCTTCCACCTTCTGCGTAAAAATAAATGCCAGAGATGAGACGTCTACTAGTTCAATGCTTCTGTCTGAGAAACTGAGAGATTCCCGGAACCGGCAAACAAATGGATAAGATTAAATCATATAAGGACAACAAAATCGTTTATTTTAATTACTATTACTATTATTTAAATAGAGAGATAGATAGATAGATAGATAGATAGATAGATAGATAGATAGATAGATAGATAGATAGATAGATAGATAGATAGATAGATAGATAGATAGATAGATACTGTAGATAGATAGAAAACAGCTTCTAGAAAATGAACACATTTTACTGATGACATCAGCTTGAATTAAACAGTTCAATTTTCCTCTCTCTCTCTCTCTCTCTCTCTCTCTCTATATATATATATATATATATCTTTGTTCCAAAAAAAATGGTTTGTGCACAAGCTGATGACATAGTCTAAGTCAACAGTAAATGCCAGTAAGTCAACACCCACCCACCCCTCCACCACGGCAAGCTGGGATTTCTCTGGGTATAAAATAAAGGCACCCCAAAGCTTTTCTTTACATCTCCTTTTTTGAGGGCTGAATATCAAGAAAAAAAATCAAGAAGAAAGAAACAGGATTTAAGAATGGTTTTCACTGGAGTCATCCTTTCTGCTCTGGTTATGTTCCTGCTTTCTGACAGTGCTCAGTGCAGAAGAGTCAACTGCAAGTCTGACTGTTGCTCATTTGTGGAGGGCTTTCCAGTGAGACTGAAGGAGCTCCGTTCTGCATACAGAGAAATACAGAGGTTTTATGTAAGTATATTTAGACTGATTTCCAGCTCAAATAAACTGAGTTAAGTCTTAGCTGCAAGTTATTTCTGCTTTTTTCTTGCAATATTGAGGTTTGAGGTTCTCTCTAAAAGGATTTTGTTTACATTTGTTCTACTCAGGAGTCCAATGATGACTTGGCACCATTACTCGACGAAAATGTGCAACAGAACATCAACGTAAGTACTAAACTCATTAATTTACTTCCACAGTAGTATAGCAGCAATTATTAAAATGTAAAAGTTAGCAACATCAGAAGTAATCATACTGAAACCAAAGGTTTTGTGCAAGACGTGTACTAACCAAACTAAAATCCCGCCTAACATCTTGCATCTGCACATTGCTACAGCAGTGGCAAAGTGTGATAACCGTGGGTGTCTGAAACTGCTCATAACAGGAGAAATCTCATATATGATCCACAGAGTCCTTATGGTTGTCATGTCATGAATGAGATCCTGCGCTTCTACTTGGACACAATTCTGCCAACAGCTGTCCAGCAGGACCACTTGCACTCAAAAACACCAATTAACTCCATAGGAAATATATTTCAGGATCTCAAGCGGGATATACTGAAATGTGTAAGTCTGTCTTTTAATCATTAACATATAAGTTTAAAGGATGATACATTACTTTCACAATCTGGGAGAGCAACAAACTAGTTTAGGCTGGCGTTTTTTTTAAGCAGGGAACTGATTAAATTTATGTTGCTAAAGTTGGGATGTGTAATGTTATGATGGAGACCGTTATTTTTTGAAAAATGTACTTCAGGCATCTTTAGGATGTCGAAATAGTGCACATATGTAGAAAGCCTATGTGGCTTTTTATTGGCAAGAGCTATTACAAATCGATCAAAATACCTAGTAGCCTACTTGTTGTGCAATGATATGGTGAGGCAAAGAAGGTGTCTTTAACATTGCAAACTACATGAAATAACACATCTCTCTGTTACAGAAGAATTACTTTTCTTGCCAAAATCCCTTTGTGTTCGCCAGCATAAAGAACTCATATGAAGAGGTAAGTAAGCAACTTAATGCTGATAAGAGTAACTTGTTACACAATCAAAAATATTTTCTACTCATTTATTCAATTATTATGTTATTCCAAAGGTTGACAAAATCTCTTTCTCTTTAGATGAAAGGAAAAGGTGTTTATAAAGCCATGGGAGAGCTTGATATGCTCTTTAAGTACATCGAGCAGTATTTGGCATCAAAGAGAGTCAAGCACTAATAAGGTGTCACTGTGGATTAGATGGTGGTCATCATGACTTGAGTCAAGTCTGAATAATCTGAAAAGGAACGATGGGCAGATCAATCACATACTGTAGGATATGGCACAAATGGAATTCATTCTTTAATTTTTATCGCTTACACATCACCATTCCATCACACTACTTTATGATGCACTGGAATGCCTTTCCCTTACCCTTCAGTTTCTGGATGTCACAGTGGCAATGTTTTAGGTTCAACTAAAACCATAAGATGTTGTTTAAGTCACATTGACTTAAATGAGGCTTATTTTAAAAATTAGTTGCATTTTGCCAACTTGCTCAAATAACTTGAATCTATTGTGTAAATACTGCTATTTATGTCTTGTGAACTTTATTTATTTTTGTTACTTCATGTATTTCACTGTATTGTTCACTTATTTCTGATGCTTGTATTTAATTTGTTACAGAAATGTGTCATCAATAAATTATTGCAACTCAGTAATGCAACAGCCATTTCCTTTTTGGGTTAATGTGGTTATTTGTCTTCCTCATGTTGACATGAGTTCATACTGGTCTTCTGTTTTCTTCCTACACTATATGTCAAGCCTTGAGCATAAATGTAACCAAATCTACACTCTAAAAGGACAAATCATTAAGACAGTGCTCATGTGTCTTATCATTTAACACTATAATTTAAAGGGTGTGTCAAAGTGAGCTGGTAAGGGTTAAAACATGACTGTGCTAACCTCAAAACTGACCTAAATAGAGCAGTTACCAGCAGCTTAGCAGTCAGCCCTTTACTGTAATTGCAGTAATGCATATCTCACCCTAATGAGATTAACTATGTAACAGCTAACATAGGTTGTGGAACTTTAAACCTGCAGCTGTGGCGTGATCTACTGAGTAAGCAAAACAGTATGGGAACAAGATGCTAGTTTCAGTTGTGACAGAACACTAAGCAAGGCCTTGGGTGGTTAGCTGGTTGATGTAGCAGTTGAAATTGAAAGCTTTTGCAAAATAATAGAGCAAAGAGTCATAAACTTGTGCATCTATCAACAGCAAACAATCATAGGCTGTGCATGAAACCTTGCAAGGTTTCTCCATAAAGGTAACTCTTAAAAAGTTATGAAACTAGTCATATACAGGCTTCCAAAGCACCAAAACATCAGGACTTCTGATGCAGAACAGATTTAGAGAAATATGTGGTGACTGCAATGCGTATTTCTCAGATACAGATTTGTTAAAGTTTTGTTTTTATTTTTTCCATCAACTAAATGCACATCACAAGAATTTAGATGCCTTCAAACTTAGATGAAAGTTGTCCTGCTCTCCATGCACAACAATATGCACAACATTGCTACACAATGTATGGAGATGGGGTGGGCTATACACTGTAAAATATTTCCAGGATTTCACAATATATAACTGTAATATTTCACAGGTAATTACATTATTACCACTTCACAGGCTTTAACTGTGATATTTCACAATATAATACCGTATTTAGACTTTTACTGTGAAAATAATGCAGGCGCGGGGCTTTTACAAGAAACTACTGTGAATTCCGTCATTTTCGCATTTTATTATAAAAAAGATATAGGAAAATAAATGTGTTTATCACTGAATTAGTGGAGCTTCGTTAGCTGTGCTATTCTAAAGTAAAACAGGTCGACATCTGGAGATATTAGGAGCCATTTTGTCTGTGAACGGGTAATAATTCTAGGAGGAAGAGTGCAAGCAGAAACAGCCACATGGAGATGGACTGGCAACAGGCTCTTCCTCCATCCTCTGCAAACAGTACGTGTAAATGATGTAAATTGTTGTGTGCAAATGCATTGCCTGGGTAAATCACACACATCTAACTTACTTTGTTGCAGGTCTATTCTTGACTACATCATAAAGTAGTGTGATGGAATGGTGATGTGCAAGCGATATAAATTAAAGGAAGAATTCCATTTGTGCCATATCCTACAGTATGTGATTGATCTGCCCATCGTTCCTTTTCAGATTATTCAGAAGTTATTTAAATGGTTGCTGTTTAATTGAATCCAAGTAATGTCACCTTGTTAAAACTGAGCTAACTTTAGTTTTGCTCAGTACTGCAACAGCAGTGACCCACTGAAGGTGATGACTGGGAACTGAAACCTTTTTAATCCCACTTGAATTAAACTAACATCTTTCTTCTCTGTCTTTTTGTTTATATGTGCTTCTTGGGCATCAACCCAGAAACAGGTAAAAAAATCAAAGAGGCAGAGAGGACACATAAACCAGCAAGTCTGTACACTGATCAGGAAGCTCATTGACTTTGAATGGATGTCAGTCTAATGTAAGTTGTGTTCCAACTTCAGAACAGACTAACGAAACACTGTCTTTGTTTTAAGCTAGAATTAGTTATGCAGTAAGATGTTTACTTAAGCTATTAAAGGGTTAGTTCACTCAAAAATGTAAAGTCTCTCATTAATTACACTCCCTCATGATGTTCCAAACAATTTTGTTCAACACAAATTAAGATAATTTTAAGAAGTCCGAGAGCTTTCTGATCCAGCTTATAGACTGCAATGTTATAACCGCTTTCAAGCCCCAGAAAGGTAGTAAAAACTTTGTTAAAATAGTCCACGTGATTACAGTGGTTCAACCTTATTGCTATGATGCGACGAGAATACTTTTTGTGCGTTCCGCACTATTAAGTATTTTTGCATCACTTCATAACATTAAGGTTGAACCACTGTAGTCACATGGACTATTTTAACAATCTTCACTACCTTTCCGGGCCTTGAAAGTGGTAATAAAATTGCTGTCCATGGAGGAATCAGAAAATGTCTTAATTTGTGTTCCAAAGATGAACGAAGGGCTAACGTGTTTGGAATGAGGGTGGGTTTTTGGGTAAACTATCCCTTTAATCTGTTCTACGAGTTTAGACAGGCTGCAAAATGTGTAAAATTCATTGTTCTTACGTTTATTTGAATTAAACATGCCTTTTCAATGTTATAGGTTATTGATATGTTAGAATAAAAAAGTCAAATTTACAGACGTACTTTACAATAGTTTTAAGTGTAAATTTACATCACATTACTGGCTTACTGAGTTGCATTACTATGTACGCATGTCATGTAATTTTTGCTTAACCTCAATCATGTTACTTTCAGAGTCCTCTGGTTTGTTGATTTAATATTAATTGATATAGTACTATTCACATGATTTATATGATTTATCATGAGTTTTACAATTGTAATTTCTTAAATTGTACACATTTTAGGATTAGTTTTACAATGCGAGTACCATACTTGCAGGTACTTGCACCACAAAGTAACTTAAACTTTTTGTCTTTCTTATCTTTTGTAGATAGTGGACAGAACCCATACTATGCAGGTGCCTGCTGCAAGGGAAGGAGTGAGACACCTGCAACCCTCTCTTTTCCCACCTTTTTGTCTTTTCTTCCCTCTCTCACTCTCTCTTCTCTCTCTCCTTCTTTCTCTTTTCAGCTCCTACGTTGTGAAGTACCATTATCACATAGTAAACACATGCACAGTGCACACACATAGACACACATTCCTGTTACCCAGTGTTCATTCCTGTTACCCAGTGTTTATTCCTGTTATTAAACTGTATTTTTCAAGTACCATTATCACATAATGGTAAACACAGTAAACACATTCACACACATATTGACAGACATTCATGTTACCCAGTGTTCATTCATGTTACCCAGTGTTCATTCATGTTACACAGTGTTTATTCCTATTATTAAAATGTATTTTTCTTCTAAAAAAATAAAAGTTAAACCATTGTTTTTATCAGTTTTGTTTGGTCCATCATTTATGCTAAATCACAGTATAGACATGGTTTAATACAGTAATTCTACAGCAGCTTACTGTTAAATTACAGTAATATGATAGACTAACTGTAATTGCACAGTAAAATACTGTAATTATACAGCAGCTTACTGCTAAATCACAGTAATATGACGGCATAGTTATTGTGAAGTCACAGTAAACAGCTGTCATTTCACAATTATTTACTGTAAAAATGATACGGTAACTTGCTGTGAAAGTCATGCAATTATTAACCTGCAATTTATTGTAAATTTACAGTGAAATTATTAACAGTGTATGACCAAAATCTCATATCACGGTATGTGTCATTTTATTTCATGGCAACAATATTTATCACAGTATAGTTATTCTTTATGTTATCAAAATGTTTGATACCATAGAAATGTCATAATGTGTCACCAATGCCAACATCACAAAAAAAAAAACTAATACTAGACCAAAAAATCGAATCTATAAAATCATTGTATATCTTCATTGAGAATATTAAAGTATATATTTCCTCTTATTAAAATTACAAAAGTGATTAGTCAAGATCAGTGAGAGATTTTCTCTTTTATGGTTTGATTAACATGAATGACTGCTGTCACTTTAAGAGTTGCCCAGATCCAGTGTAATGTTATAAATGGTTTTTAATGTTGTATGCTCACAGAAACATCACATGAGCTTCTATAGCGATGACAGTCCAAAATCTCTACTGCTTGACAAATTATTACTGGCCAATCATGTCTACCTATATATCACCAGCCCCTAAAGATGAAATGAAACTCTGTGCAGAGACAAATACAGTATTGTATTGATTGCCATCTACTAGAAACAAAAATAACAATAAAGAGTTAAATTGGACAAATTAAGCAATTAAGAATTAAAGACAAATGTTCAGTTGAATTTGAACTACCAAAGTCATTTTCAACTGATATGATATTAAAGAAAGTGTTCACTGACATTGAACAGCCAATATATACACAGTAAAACTGAGAATACAAACTCAAGTTAGGATGTAAAATGGAAACTGGATACTGCTAATGAACTCAGTGGGTCAGTTCTTGCACCAACTTGCACTACTATCATGGTCGGAAGCAGACAGGTGCAAGTCCAAGATGTGCAATTGAGCATATCTGAGTTTTTCTCAACTCTTGCTATCCTCAAACTGATGCTTCTGAACCATTTACCATAAACTAATGAAAATGGGTGAATGTGTGATTTAGCTTTTCATTCTGCACAAGGCTATGTTGACTATCCGTAACAGGAAAACCGAAGCTGCTTCATTTCCGCAACAAGCAGCCACCAAACCACAGTGTGATCTTACCAAGTTGTTGAGGATGGTCATGCCACATTTTGCTGCCACTGATTCAAGAAGGAGTGTGAGTCACAAAAGACTTTCTGTTAGTCTCATCCTAAAACATCACGCCCATGGACCGTTGGCTGATTGTTGCTGTCAGTCTGAAGGTCTGGCTATGCGAGACTAGCTTCCTGTAAGCCTTAGCACTCTGTGTGCATTTCAAGCCCATACATGCAGTATACCCATATCTCCTTTGTGACAGTTAACAAAGTTCACAGTTCAGTTCAGGTTTGAAACATCATTACACATTTCAAATTCTTAGAACTGCTACTTTAGCATAGAGTGTTAAGTGCTCTTAAATCGTAGTTCAAACTCAGTATATTCAGAGATATTGAGCGATTTGATACACAACAGAAAAGCAAAAAATAATGCGAAATTCCTAGAAAATTTGTCACTGTATTGATCTAGTCAATTTAGTAAAGTTTAAGGGGACCATGATAAATAATAACGAACAAATACTCTGTTAACGCTTTAGTTTTGGCTAAACCCTGCAATGTACTGCGTAATTAAACAGAATTTACAGTGTAACTTATTTTGTAAATATAGTATAAATACAGTATCTCAGTGTAGGTATAAGAGGAAAATATTATTAAAAAAATCAATAAATAAATACTAATGATTTCCACTGTAAGTATTTTGAAACTAATGTCCTAATGTTACATAGTATGTGTGACCTATCAACAATCTTATATGGATCCTCTCAAACTACACTTCCGCAGAGGTCTGAGCATGGAACTGCAGTCTGAATTAGCCTGTCAAAACAAGGGGACATCCTTAAATCAATTAATTGATCTAGCCATTCGAGATTGACAACCTCCTTCAATCTCGTCGACAGACTAGGCTCTCTTCTGCTCCAGTCGGCACTTCATTGCCACTTCCTGACACAGAATCCATGTAGATCGGCTTTACTCATCTCAGCAGAGAGAAGAGAGACGCATTCACCAGAATCTGTGCCTATACTGCGGATTATCTGGACACATGAGAGCTTCGTGCCCCACTTGTCCACCTCGCAATCCTTCTATGGTGAGTCCGATTCTCAGTTCTTCCACTGCTTTAGAGATTTCAGTCCCCTTAAAGATTAATGGGCAGATCATTGAGGCTATGGCTTGATTGACTCAGGGGCTGCAGGAAATTTCATTGACACTAGTTTTGCAAATACTCATAATATTCTTCTTGTCCCCCGTGTATCTCATTTGGCAGTGGCAGCGCTAGATGGCTGAATGCTGGACACTGGCTGAATTCAATTTACCACCAAGGACATTAAATTATGCACTGGAGCTCTTCACACCACACTTATCCGCTTCTTTGTATTTCAATCTTCAAGAACTCCTATCATTCTGGGACTGCCTTGGTTGGAGAAGCACAACCCCTCTATCTCATAGTCCGAAGGACAGATTATGCAGTGGTCAGAGTCCTGCAATCAGAATTCTCTCAACGTTACTTCGGTCAGAAAGGATAACATGGATAGACTCATGTATGAGTCTCAACATGTCAACATGTACGCCTAGACTCATAGACTCAACATGTACGCCTGTATGTCAGCTCCTTGCAAAATACCACAATCTCATGGAGGCCTTCAGTAAGATCAAAACTTCTCAACTACCTAGTCACCGAACAAGTGACTGTGCCATCGAGCTCCAGCCTGGTTCACATCCTCCCAAAGGAAGGGTTTTCCTCTTATCTCAACCTGAAGCTGAGGTTATGAAGTCCAATATTGAGGAGGAACTCTTTAAGGGTTTTATTAGACCATCCACATGACCTGCCTCTACTGGGTTCTCCTTTGTCAAAAAGAAGGATGGAAGTGTTCGTCCTTGCATTGATTATAGAGAACCCAACAACATCACCATTAAGTTTCACTACCCCTTGCCCCTAGTCCCTGCAGCTCTGGAACAGCTCTGAAAGGCAAGATACTTCACCAAGCTGGATCTTCACAGTGCTTACAACCTCATTCGCATCCGTGAGGGCGATGAATGGAAGACTACATTCTCTACAACAACTAGGCACTATGAGTATATTGTTACAGTATGCCATTACCATCCCGAACCAGAACTAGAGTTCACTGTGGAAGTGGACGCATCCACCACTGGCATTGGGGCAGTTCTCTCTCAACGACATAGTAACACACCTAAATTATATCCTTGTGCCTTTTATTCCTGTAAACTCAACCCCACCGAACAGAATTATGATGTGAGCATCTGATAACTTCTTGCCATGAAGTTCGCCTATGAGGAATGGCGTCACTGGCTCGAAGGAGCTAAACACCATTTCACTTTACTCATCGATCACCGCAATCTGAAATACCTGAAATCAGCCAAAAGACTTAATTACAGACAGGCAAGATGGTCACTGTTCTTCACCAGATTCGACTTCACAATAACCTACAGTCCAGGCTCTCAAAACACTAAGGCGGATGCCTCTCCATTACACCCACCTTTTGGGTGGGATGACCAATCAGAGGCATGAATTTTGAGTGGGAAAAACTTTCTTTGTCTCTGTTTATGGCCCATTTGCATGTTTATTGCTGGTCTGGAGGATTAATGCAGTTTTACCCAAAATATGGGTAAAATCACAATCACATAGTGTACATAATTGTTTAAGGAATAAAGAGCAGATCATTCTGTTAACAAGAACAAAACATCTAGAAGGTCTTAAAGCAGAGATCAACTCATATACCTGAATATAAGCATTGAGAGTCTAATTAATATAAACAAAGAATTGTAACTAGGCTAAAATAATAGGGAAATATACAAACAACACATGCATATACCAGATACAATTGTAACTGATTAATTATAGTCTAAATAAAGAAATGTCTTTATGTGTGTGTGTTATGTGTATTGCGTGCATTGGGGTAGTTTGCTGGTCAGCCAGGCCATTGGCGCCTGGCACCTGGGTTCATTTACGCCTCTCTGGGAATGTGTTTGAAGTTTGATGGAGAGACGAGAGTGGTGAAGCTGTTCAGCATCTTCCTGACAATGGGGGTAAACATTGGCCATTTAGCACTCATATAACTGTAGACTATGGGTCAAAAGGCTAAAAAGATATCTAAATCCATAAAACCCAAGTACATGATCCTAAGCAGATGCTACAGTGTGATGAAATCCATGGCTGCAGTGCTTAAAACAGAACATGTTTGGAGAATAGGAGAAAACTAATCGAGCGCAGACCAGGGAAAACTTTTAAACTGTCTGGAGTGTGTTCATTTAAAACTAGAACAGCAAATTTGTTGAGTGTGAACTGGAAACAGCTGGAATGACACATGAGATGAGTCTATCCATGTTTGCGGCACTCATAATAGGAATATGTGTCGAAAATTCAAGAAAACTCATCAAGCGAAGAGGAGAGAGATTTTTGAAACTGACTGGAATGTGTTCTTTTAAAAACTAGAAGGTTTTGTCCGAGTATGTTTTCTGTGCACCGGCGACTGATGAGTGGTAAACCCAGGAACTATGAACTAATGTTAGTCAAAATGGAACTTGAGAACATGGATCAAAATGGTAAAATCAAAGAGGGTAAAATCCTGTCAGTTCGTTATAATAAACAGTTTAATCTTGACTTTCAGTGTTTATTACTGTGTTTATTGGCATAATGGTTTGGCCATAATAGTTTAACTTTGTCAGTGGGGGAAAAACATGAACAAATTGAACAAAATTCAAATTTGTTCTTAAACAAGCTTTTCAAAAGAATTTAAACTGTATAAGTATGACGTTGATTTGCTTTTTTCTGAACTGGTATAATAAATTTTTATCTTTTATTAGGCCATCTGTTGACTGTGTTTACTGTTGTCATATTGTGTATGATTTTAATTTTAAAACCCATTTTGGGTACATTTAACCCAGCAGTAGGCCTATACATTTCAAACAATATTTGAATTAAATAAAACAGTCCACCATGTTTATTGATATATTACCTGAAATATATGTGTGACCTACTGTATAAACAATTATTTGTTGTAGCCACTTACCCTGTAACTACATGGAACAAGGGGGGAACAAAGCACCACTTTATTTTACAGCCTACAAATGTTGTATTTACCACGTAACTACAACGAACAAGGAAGATACAAGGTGGACTTAAACAGGTTTTTATTTTCTATGAAAACACCACAGTAAACATCCACTGAAATAAAAATGCTGTATCATGTATATTTACCAATACTTTTACCTTGAGTCTTACTGTGCCATGCCCCCCCCCCCCCCAAATTCTACATTCCATTGCAAATTAAATTATTACCTAATTCACATTATTTGAAATCAAATAGGAATTAAAAAACCTCTTTAAACACACTTGTAAAATGCTGACTACTTTTAAATGTGCCCATAAAGATTAAATATGATGTCAATCACTAACATCTGAGACTTAATTAGAGACTTAATTCTGAAACAGTGACATGCTCTTGCTCAAGTTTCTGTTTGGCATGCTGGCAGTCATTTCCTTTCCATTGGCCATATGCCTATACAAATGTTTGACATAAAAACACTTTGAGTTTGTTTACCAACAATGAAACTACATTTAATACAAAATGTTTTCAAATGCACTTTGCCCAGGCTGATAATGATCAACACTATCACCCACATCTTTTTGAATTTTGTTTTTTCAGCTCACCCTTTAAGACCCCTTTAAAAGTTTTAATATATTGAAGCTATTTTATATACTGAAAGGAAAACACAGCCATAATCATCCACGGCTGCCAAACTGGATTGGTGAGATAAATCTCAAAGGTCTGTAAAGAGATTAATGAAACAATCTGGAAATGTCCTTCTGGATAAGAAAGGCTTACAAAAAAGCTGTACTACGTTTGCAAACCCCTAGTGTATTGCTGAAATGGCATGCATTGGTTATGTAAAGATTTTGCCTTTTTAATATTGTTTTCAAAGACTCAACCAGTGGTATTAGGGAGAAAATGGATACATAGTCAGTTAACCTGTCAAACCTTGTATGACTTTCTTGTTTCTGAAACTAAACCTTTATCAATGTGTTTTTTTTTTTTAAGCCTCCGTTTAGGGGGTGAACAGGGGGTGATGTGGGAGTATAAATCTGAAAAGGGTGATTTCCCTTTAGGTGTGGTATACTAAAAACACGAAGATGAATAATTTCTTATACAATGGCATGACTCAGCTAGCTAAAATCCAAATGGGCTTTTTTTTCTGCTTCTTCTTTCTTCTTTCATTTATTTATAAACCACATTTTAAAGCAACCAAGGGTTGACCAAAGTGCTGTACATAGATAATAATATAAAATACACAGAAAACAAACAGTACACTAAAGTTTTAACCCAGCATACATTTTTCAAATAAATAAGATTTAAGCATTGTTTTAAAACAGACAAAGAAGGTGCTGTTTGAATGGCAACAGTGAGATTACAAAAGCTCTGTTACCACAATGTTTCAGTCTGGACATAGGGATGGATAACATTTATAAATTCCCCGACCTAATTGTGTTCTCGCTGAAGTGTGTGAAAGCTACACAGTGAGGTAGACTGGCGCAAGATTATTAAGTGATTAAAAAACCCAGATTAATATTTTAGATTCAACTCTGAACTTCACAGGCAACCACTGGAGCTCAAGAGCTCAAGATAGGAGAGATGTGCAGGGATTTACGTGTTCTTGTAAAAAGCCTGGCTGCTGCATTTTGGACCAGTTGTAAACACTCCATGGATGAGCAGTTAATCCCATAATATATTAATTACAATAATCTTAATGGGAAGAAACAAATGCATGAATTACTTTTTTGAAGTTCCTTGTTGATAACAAAGTTAACTTTAGCCAGGTAACGAAGATTGAAAAAACACACTTTACTTTTTTTGTCGAGCTTCAGACCAGAATCAAACCAAAAACCTAAATTGTTTGCACATGGAGTAACCCATTGAGTTAGGGAACCAAAGTTTACAGGCATTAAAAGAGTCACTAGGTCCGAACAGAATTACTTCAGTTTTGCCTTCATTTAGAGTCAAAATTTTTTTGTAAGCCATGACTTGAGTTCCTGAATGCATGTATATGGAGCTCCTAGTGCATTTTTATCATTTGGTTTTAAGGAGAGAAAAATCAAACCTAAAGGTATTATATATAGCATCTTACAGATCTTACGGTTAGTTAAAAAAGACATGAACCATTGAAGACTCACAGGTTTATATAATTTTCCAAGCGTGGGATGAGTACTTTTAAAGTTTATCCAAAATTACTGTCACAGAATCATAGTGGGAGGCATTCATGCCATGACCATGACCATTCAACATTACAGTGGTACTCATTTTGAGATAAGGCACATTTGTGTTGCAAAATTTAGATAGATGACACTTTGAAGACTCATCAAAAATTTGTAAAGTAAATTAGTCAGCTACAACTTGGCCCAAATGTTAAGCTAAAAGCTATCTTTTTAGGGCTGTACATTAACTTGAAATGTTGCAATGTTTATAGAACAGGACACAAGAGTAAAACATTACCATCTCTGAAAACAACAAAAAAGTAATGACGCTCATCACTTAAACATGACATTAATGTTCTAATACTAATATATAAAAACAAACAAAATAAGAAAATGCATCCACTGAGGAAAAAAAAAACTGTACACGTCTCTTCACTGGTTTAACACTTATGGATATGGATGTTTACTTCTAATTTTTTTTTATAGAAAAGTGTTAATTTTCCTATTTTTTTTTTTTTACCTAAAATAGGTTACAAAATATCCCTTTTAATTTTGAGTGAGAAAGATTAGCAATATTTCAAAAATAAATAAATAAAATAAAATAAAAATAGTGTAGGCGTATTTATAGACTGTTCTCTAATTTTGATCCCCATTGTACATATCTAGCCTATTGGCTCATGGATTAATTCAAAAGAACGGATTCAAAAGAGTGTTTTATTACTGAATCGGACATAGTTTGTTCTGATTATAAAATGCCACAGAAAAATAAAATATTGTGCACGTCTTTGTTGCTGAAATATTAACTGTGTGGAAATGTAAGATATTAAATAGTTTTGCAACAAGCACCTCATCTACGAGAAATGTAGTAGAATCTAATAGAATCTACTTCTTCTGAATCTGGGTTGTGAAATCCAAGAGACAACATCTTGAGTGATGCTTTCAATATGCTGGTCTTGCTGTAGACTCTACTTAGTCACATAATGCAAAAAAAAGCCATCACTCAGTACCGTGCATGCTAGGTGCTTCCCCAAACAGAAAAATATACTAAAACTACATTTATTAGGAAACTCACTAGCTCACAGCGATACCCTTTCTGAGTAAAGAACTGTTTCTAATTCTTCATAAATAGAGATGGGACGTATTTTAATTAAATGTATTTGAAATACATATTTAATTACTATATACATATTTTGTTATTTGTAATTTTTTAAACAAAAAAAATATTCTCAGATAATATAAAACACAATACTATTTAAACGTGTATTTATTTGACAAAATTACAGACTGCCTACCCTGGTGAAGTGTTGCTAGTTGTCGAGATGCCTCAAGTCCATAAACGAATCGGTCAAACACCTTTATCATCTCCTACTTAAAGAAAGAAAATTGCTTGCGGCAGTCTCTCACACTCCCGTTCCCCAGTCACAAGCCTGCCCAGTCAGGAGAGAGAGCACTAAAAGCTACCCTGGAGCGATCCTCTGCATATGTTGTTGGTTGGAGGGAAAAAAAAACACCTCCCACTGTGTCAAAAAGGCTCGGCACTCTGTGGGCTGTCCAGAACAGCAAGGAGAGTTGTTAGTCCGTGGTTCTGGAGAATTACGTTAGGGTCAGGGTGCAGGTTCTGCAGTTGACTGGTTAACTGTCATTGGTTGACAGGCTCTTCACGGCATGCCTGATGGTGGTGAGTTCCTCCTCATGTCGCCCCTGCAGCTCCACCGCTGAACGAATTGGAGTCTCCTTCACTGGGTCCATTCTTTGGTCAGAATATTCTGTCACGACAAAAGGACCCAGAGGCCAAGGCAAGTCAAAAAGAGGGTTTATTGTTCACAAAAATAAACTCAGGCAGTGTGCCGTTCACTAATTGTATCCGCCAGTCACAGAACTGGACATTAACACAGAAGAACTGGAACACAGGGGTAGACTTAACTTGCTGCTGGGCGAGGTGCGACTACCTCTCAGGCTGTACAGGACAGCATCCGGAGGAGAACAAACAGCTGGCAACGGGTTACTTGGAGACTGGGCAGAGATCCAGGTATGTCACACGATCGGACACGACTGGGCAAGGCTGTACTGGACTTGACTACATCTCACAATAGATGGAATAGAGTAGCCAAGAGACTGGCAGCTAAGCATAATAATCTGGCAAAAGCCTTGTAACATGCTGAGAAAAATAGAGAGGTAAATCAGCGAAAAGAGGGAAAAAGTGCAGTCGCGAGAGCAGATTGTGATCACGAACAGCTAAGTCTAGGACAGCACTTCATGAAATAGAAAAGAACACTAGAGTCAAACCCGGCCCATGACAAAAGATCTTTCTTCACCTCTGTTAAAAGCACTGCCAAGTATAGCCTATCATAGCTTTTGGCTATATACAGTGAATCATATGACATCCAAGTAAATTAACCCCCTGACCCAGCCCCCACCCCAAAAAAAATCAGTTGTCAATTGCTCACCATCATGTCATTCCACTATTCTAAGACCTTTGTTTATTTTTGTAACATACATATGGATATTTCTTATGAAATCTGACAGATTTCTGTTCCTCTACAGTCAGTCATGCAACTTACTCAAGGTCCAGAACTGTAAGAAAGACATCAAGTAATCCATGTCATTAAGTATATCATTGTTATGGGTGTGCCTATATGTTTTGCTCTCACCCTCTCCTTCTCTATTAATCTCTTAGGCTCACCCCTTTGGTTTGTCATTCGTCTGGGCAGATGTCAATCTACAAACTACAGTGCGTTTAACGTTACCACCATTGCTATGCTATTATGCATTTTGTAATATGCATATATATTGCTTTTTATTTTTTATTTAATTCTTTATTATTGAACTCTTTAAGTTTGTATAATAAATCCCACTTTTTTTGGCAGTATTTTATAAAAATTATTTACAAATTTAAAGGTTAACTCTTACATTACTTACTTATACCCTTAGATCCAGAACCAAAAGTCATTACATTTAATGGGGGCTCGTCCGGGATCATCAGATCCCTGAAATTGTGAAAATGTGTGTTTGTGTTGGTGGCAATGGGCATTATTTAATGCATTATTGGCATTTTCATGCAGAGAGGTATCGTGTTGTTTGCAGGGATGGGCAGTATTTTAAATAAATGTATTTCAAATACAAAATAATATTTTGTATTGAAAATACCTTTGAAAAAAAATCGAATGTATTTTGCATTAAAACATTTAATACGAGTATTTTTGAATTTTCAAACTGCATAAGGAATCATCCTCCTTATTAGACTACTGATTACCTACAGAGATGGGCAGTATTTAAATATTATTTTGAATTATTTTGTATTTAAATACCTTTGGGAAAAGTCAGATGTATTTTGTATTTAAATACATTGAATCTTAGTAATTTTTTGTTTTTAGTATTTTTGGATACTTGCTGATACAGGAAATCAGCAGTCTGATAAAGAGGTTGATTGGCAAAAAGTATTTTATCTATTTTGAAATTACAAAAATACTAAGATTAAATGTATTTAAACAGAAAATGCAAAATAGTACTGCCCATCCCTGGTTGTTTGTCTGTTTGTTCTGCATTATGGATGTCTTTAGTTTGTAGAACTTTATTACCAGTCTGACATTAGAACAGATTAATTTGTGTAGGAGGCAAGATCTGTTGCTGATAGCGGACCACTATCAGATTGTTGTGAATAAACAGAATTGCAAGGCAGAAATAAAGAGTAAAGTATTGCAGAGCTTGTGTGAGTTAAATTTTCTTCCCCTGTCAAATGCTGGGGATGAGACTGGTGGAAGTTTATGCCTGGGTGATGTTGCACCTCAGTCTCTGGGCTGAGGAGGATTAGCTGAGAGGTAAGGCTGATGCCGAAGCGGAGGTGATGGCCATGCAAAGGACGGCTTGCCACCCTTTGATCCTCTCTCACCGGTTTCCTCTGGTTCCAGAGAGGACACGCAACTGAAAGTCTGCTTAGCCCACTTGCAGTATGAGGCACAAGAGAAAGCCCAAGCACATCAAGTCAAGTCATCCTAATTTATATAGCGCTTTTGACAATACAGATTGTGACAAAGCAACTGAACAGCGTTAAAAAGGAAAATAGTGTGTCAATAATGCAAAAAGACATTTCATCATTGAATTCAGTGATCATGCTGAACTAACTCTGTGTTTGAAAATACGCAAACTCTAGAGTGAAGCTGTTGAAGATTGCTTCCAGTTCAGCTGCGCAGTCAAGACCTGATGATGGATCCATCCCAGAGCACATTTGATGTGAGTAAACACATCTCTTAACAAAAGTTTTTTGTGCATTTTGTGCACAGAAATTTTTGTGCATTTGAGTGCATAGTTACTTCTCTTCATTTGGATCAGGAGGTTTGTTCATTACTTCTGAAATTCAAGTTGTCTGGCACGTCACAAGAGGTTTGCTCTACAGTACTTTGTCATTATAGGAGAATTTGAGTGTCAAATCTGCCATTCTCTGAGCTTATGAGCTTGTTCCAGAGGCTTGCTGTCCATCTCACGCTCGTGGGGATCGCAAATGTTTTTTATTGTCATAAACAGGGACATGTCATAGCTGACAGTCTAGCTTTGTAAAGAAAACAATCACAAACTAAAAGTGTTGGGATCGTGAAATCTTTGAAAACTGCAGTTCAGACAGGAACCACTTTGACAAGTTTACTTGAGTTTATTGAACACAATTTATCTTTGGCGGTATGGTTCCTTATGGGGGTTCTTGCTCCCAGAATAATTGAACATACAAGAGCTTTAACATTAACCCCCAAAACATAATGAGAAGTATTACTGTCTGAAGAAGAACCCCCCAAAACCAACCTTGTTCCAGTCCTGCAAAGAGAAAAGACAGTGTTATTGAGATATCCTTAATGTAACCTACTGGCTAGAGAAGGGGTATTCTCCCTTCTAATGAGGCAGAAAATAGTAGGCCTCTCTATAATTAAGGTAGCTGGTAATAGCAGCGAGGCTATTGTCTCCAGCGGGAGAACCGCAAATGAGCAGCATGTCCCTGAGCTTGGTATGAATGGTAGGAGAGTAGCATTTCCTTGTTTCCTTCCTGCAAAAGAGAAAGATAATGTTATAGAGATGTCCTTAATGCAGCCTATGGTAGGAGAGGGGTGTTCTCCCCTCTAAGATGCGAGGGAGAGAATAGCAAGTCCCCTCTTATTTTAAGTAGCAGGGGTGTTCATCCTCTGCTGAAGGATGAACAGCAGTCCCCTGCAGCTATAGCAGCAAAGGGTGTTCTCTCCAGCTGGAGAGAATAGCAGGTCCCTTTCTTCTGAGGGGGAGTTCATCCCTCGCTTGAGGGATAACAGCGGCCCCCTCAGCTATCGCGGCAAGGGGTGATTTTTTTTTTTTACATAGCAGCGAGGGTTTTCTCTCCAGCTGGAGAAAACAGCAGTTCCTTCCTCTTCATTCTTCATCTCCTTCTCTATCTCCTTCTCATCCTCCTCCTCATTCTTCTCATCCTCCTCCGCATTCTTCTCATCCTCCTCCTCCTCATTCTTCTCATCCTCCTCCTTTTCATTCTCCTGAAATGTTGAATAAACCCTGAAACACATGTGATCGTAGTCATGTGGTGAGTCTGGCTAATCATGAACAGCTTTGTCGTCATCAGCGCTCCAGCTGTCATTCTGGAGAAGCAGGCTGAATCAGCCGGCTGCTTTTGAAATCTCTCGCGATACTTGATGCCACACGTGACGGTCATGTGCATCGGCGCAGTCTTAGTCGGACAATATTCTACCCGGTATACACTGCTTCAGTCAGATTGTGATTGCGATTGCGATTGAGACTGCGATTGCGGTTTGCACAGTGCTGGTGAGTCGAACACGCCTGATGCTCAGCGAGTCAGCAGCCTAAGATCGGATGCAGTCAGTACTTCTCACTAGTGATTCCCGATGGTTTCGGAGGATGGTTAGTCTTTGTCGCCCTCTGTTGTTCAGAGAAGGGTACACCAGGGTTCTTACGCCCTCGAGTAAATCCAAGCACTTCCAAAGACATTTAATTTTCCAGCACTTTAGACTGGGTAAATTCCACTTTTTTTTTTTTTTTTTTGCATGAATACTCTTACCTTAGTTAAGCACATGCACAGATACCCCACGGACACCCTTAATTGTAAAACGTTTGGATTTTAAGGCGCATTAGCAATTTCATTGTTCTAGACAAATCATCAAATTGCCAACAGGCGGCGCATTTGGACCGGTACAACGGTTGTATGAATGTCCTTTCAATAATGATGTCCTTAGATTTTGTCACAATAACGATTAATGTTTGTGGGAGAATGACACATCATGTTCGATATGTGATTTTTGTATCATAACAGATGGTTAATCCATTCTGGATTTAATTTACAGAACGTGCAACATATCCCTGATTGATGACTGACTTAATAGAGCACTCCACAGCCACAGGCGCAGACTCGAGCGGAGCTGCTTATAAAATGAACCATGGTTACCCATTCAGTAAGAAGCAAATATTAACCCAATGCACGCATTTCCAGGCAATTATTTAAATCCAGGCGCTTATACAATTAACCCTGAAAACACTGCATTAATTTCCAACATTTTCGAGGATTCGAACACCGTACTATTACCCTGTATGACGGCGAATGTGACGCGTATGAAGCCTTGACCGTTTGATCAGGTGAGCGCTCAGTCAGTGGACGCTCGCAGTGGAGCCGGCAAAAGCATGAATCCCTCCTATGCACGGCAGGAGTAGCACATGATGCTGGACAATATATAAGCTCACAAGCAAGCAGTCCCATATCTTGAAAGCTTAAAGCAAAGACCTTCTTAGTATGTGGAGTGGGGCGGGATCGCCTATGGAAATAGGAGAAGCGAAGGGTGGGCTTTAAACAGCTGAAGATCAGCGTGCACCTGTAAAGCAGTAACCTTTTTAAAAAAATTTTTATAAATATATATATCAGATTTTCAGACTCTTTATTTAGGCAACAGCATAAGCCCTTGTCGGATACGTTTTAGCATTTATACAAGCAAAATTACAATCTGTACATGTAGTATTAAGCACTTGATCGTGTTTGAGCAACAGCAGATCACTGATTGAACCCAGTGTGTTGGAGTAGTCGGATAAGTTTGATGAAAGCATCCCCAATAGATAAGCCTGAAGCAGCAGCCGTTAATACCGACAACGAGGCTTATGGGTATATTTAACTGTGTTACCGGTGTGGTAATATGATAGCATGCCTCACATGTAACTGCACAATAGCTTTTACAATAAGCAATGTCTGAAGCATGTTCGCCAAATAGCACTAGGCAGTAAAAATTAAATAGCTTTGCTTAGCTTCGTGAAGACGTCCAGAGATTAATTAAAGTTGAAATTGCCAGTTGTTCTCGGATGTTTGATTTTGTTGAATATATAGCTTCTTCCAGCGGGGAGCAGATCTCGTGTAAAGTTGTGATTCGGTCGTATTAGTACACTGTGACAATGAATCGCGTGCGAAGTATCTATATCAAGAGCTCGCTCATATCAATTCAGTCTGTTGCTTGAAAAAACAACACGGTGAATTTGCTTAAGTTCAAGACTGAAATCTGGTGAGATACTCTGTGGGAATCCTGTCAAAACCTGATTTAATGCTTCCTATGGAGATAGATTCGCCATCTGATAGTTCCTGAGTGAGCAATGGCTCTTGTTTGAGCCTTGCGAGCCGTTGAACATACTTACCGAGCAGTAGTGCCACGTATATATTGAGAGTGAGGAGTTGTCATCATAGCACAGAGCCCCTCCCCTCGATATCACAGTCTCCGCCATGTTGGCAGGACACCGGCGGCAAAACATGATCGTTTACGTGTGTTGTTAACTCGGTAGTAGAGGAGATTCTCGCAATTTTGCACTGTTTTACCATGCCTGGAAGTTACTGCTGCGTTAAAAACTGCTCCAGTACCTCACACGATACATATGGAACACATAGGAACAATGGAATACAGTTTTTTTTTTAGGTTACACCAAGCGCAAAATAGCGGTATTTGGAGAAGCTCTCAGGCATCCAAAATATCGACCCATACGAGCTCCCTGCAGCGGAATGACACAGAGACCTGCACCATTTACCTTCATGCACATATATGGACATTGTGAATTATCTTGTTTTTGGTGTAAATTACTACATAATGCAGGAGTTTAAAAGCCACAAGTCTTTGGAAAGTTCCGAGGCTTTCTGCTGTGGCTGGGTCCATCTACAAGCCTCCAGGTGGTGAAAACAGCATTGTACTGGCCAAAGTAAGTTTATTCACATGTGTTTTAGCGTGTTGTAATTACATTGCATTTAGCAGACACTTCCTGACCAAAATGACAAAGTAACTTAAATAACTGCGACTGTTTCGTAAACACTAGATTGTAACGAGATGTTTAATGTACACAAACATTTCCAACATGTTTTGATGTATGCTAAAGCTGTGTATGTTTAGTTATAATTTGATTTTAGCCCAATGACACATACTGTACCAGGTTTTTGTGTTGGGGGCTGCAAAGTGGACAAACCAGTTCTGGGTTGGCTAGGGTAGTTAAATGTGTGATTGCAAGATGTAAATGTCCTGGTTAGATTAAAGCAAGATAAAAATGCAAGGTGACTTACATCATAAACAATATAATTCAAAATGTCCATATGTGTGCATGATTTATGTACGGAATTTGTGAGAGTGGCTGTGCATCCGTCACTTCCTGTGAAAGGAGGAAAGTTCTGAAGGCATTGCCCCTGGCAACCGATAGCGTGTCCTACCATCATGGCCGACTGGCTCAGACCCCTCCCAAATCAACCCAAATCGGCATGTGACTCCTCACTCTCAATATGTCCCATGTCTAATAGGAGAGTGGTAGTGATCGGAGCGATTTGACAGCTGACCGCATCAGCTGTTCACAGCCTTGCCTCCGTGGCCTGACTGAACTAACGCTGCGCTCAATTTACTGCACTTGATGAGCAAAATGTTGATGTCAGCTATCAACCTTTTATTTTGAAGGGGTTAATTTCCTTATTTGGCAATCGTGAGCAGGGGCGCTGCACAAGATCCTGGGCCCTATGCATAGGCAGTCCTAATGGGCCCCCCTCCCCTTGAAAATATATATTCCAGACTTTTCAAGGGCCCTCTCTTCCTTTGGGGCCCTGGTAATCAGTACTGGTTTTACCCCCAGTCCAGCGCCCCTGATCGTGAGGACCAGGTAGAGATAAAAGAGAGAGAGATTGGTGCTTTGCAATCCTTTATTGTTGCAGATAAATTACCATTGTCGGATGACACCTTTTGTGGCTCAAGTGTAATTGTACAAGGCATTGAGATGAGCTGCATTAAAGGATCGCTACATTGTATAGGCTATTTAGAGTATGATTTATGTACGGAATTTGTGAGAGTGGCTGTGCATCCGTCACTTCCTGTGAAAGGAGGAAAGGTGATGCCTGTTGTTGATAGTCCAGAAGTGTGATAACCCTTACCAAAAAGTAGTATACTTCAAGTTTATTTTATTAAGTATGCTTAAGTAAAGTTCAAGTATATTTTAAGTATACTTTATGTAGCAAGTATACAAATATCAGTGTTCTAGTAGTATACTTGTAAGTCTAACTTTTTAAATAGGTGCTGCATTCACTCGCAATTACTCACCGCGTCTCGAGCATTTTCATCAAGTATTTTCGAAGGAGCATCCGGCAGGCTTGCGGAAACCACATGTGATGATCACGGGGCTGGACTTCGCTTCGTCCATGGTGAAAAGCGATCCACAAGTGCAAAGTTGATGTATTTCCTCAGCGACTCGCATGGATCAGCTCCAGTCATAACAAAGCAGATATCATCCTCTTTAGGAAGGCCTGCTGTTTCTTCTGTTGCCATAGTTGCGGAGTTGAAGCAGTCTTCTGAGATTTCTGATGCTGGCGGGGATGGTGTGGTCCTTCGTCAGCAGAGTGTGAGGTTAGAAAATTCTGAGATATTAAAAGACCTGCATTCTTATCTTAGGCATTTGCAGCCTAAGCAGCATGCTTATTGAATGCAGTTAAGAGAACTGTTATGCATCAGGAGGTGAGTTACTTGTTGGAGAATGGTCTAGCCAAGCCTAGTTCTAGTCCCTGGAGTTCTCTGTGTCTTGTTCCCATCTTGTTCCCAAACCGGATGGAACGCTCGGATTATGCAGAGATTATAGAAAAGTGAATGCAGGAAAACAGGTACAAAAACAGGAAATTTGGCCTCCCACTGTTAGCAGCTTACATTCCAGAGAACGGAAAACAGACAAAATGAACTGCCGCAAACTTCCACAAAGGATTGTGGTTCTTAAAAAACAAGGATTTACAAAATAGGTAGAACACTCAGCAGACTGTCATCATGGACCACTTCACAGACGGTGAGTGCCATTAATCTAGTGAATCTCAACAGTTATAAACCAAGT
The DNA here is from genome assembly GCF_963082965.1 of Carassius carassius. Taxonomy (NCBI): domain Eukaryota; kingdom Metazoa; phylum Chordata; class Actinopteri; order Cypriniformes; family Cyprinidae; genus Carassius; species Carassius carassius. The sequence continues at coordinate 7,394,648 of NC_081798.1, forward strand.
GTAGAGGAACAAGCCAAAATTGATCAAAACACTAATCGATGGCACAAACAGGGAGCGAGACCTAAAGGCAAAAAAAGACATCAGATTGTCACAAGTTTCTCGTATTGCTGCAGTGGCACAGCTATGACAAGGCTTGCAAACACTGGTATTCTACCACCCCCTATACATCTTGAAAACAGATCTGAAGCATCAATGAATGTGGTTGAGCAATCACCAAATGTGATTAAACATGGATCCGATCAGTCAGTAGCTAACATCGCTACTAACAGGCACTCATGGTCGATCAGACAGCGACATTCAGCTCTGAGCGTAGCTGAGCCCAGGACTCTGATAGTGGGCCACTCCATTATCAGAAACTTCAGTAGCAGGAATACAACTACATGCTGGTTTCCTTAAGCAATCGTCTCTGATGTGAACAGGGAACTCCGGAACATTCTGATGAAGCACAAGACTGCAAAAAGAACCATCATCTATGTGGGGAAGAATGATATTTGGAAAGAGCAGTCAGAACTCTTTAAGAAGGACTTCAGTGAACTCTTTGAAACACTTCGAAGACTCAAAGCTCAGTCGCTCATCAGTGGACCCCGCCCAGCAAGGGGAACTAACATGTTTTCATGGTTGCTTGGGCTTGCAATATAAAAGGAGTGAATTTCATCAACGACTTTAAACTTTTGACCCAAGGACGACTTTCTGAAAAACAGCCAGGGAAGCCTAGACAACATATCACAGCTACCGGAAACACCAGAAACACTCCATCTCACCAGACATATTATCCCTATCTCCAGCATCTCCACTTCTACGCTTCTCACAGAAAATGAAGGAACTGGTTAATGCTTGGACCAAACTCCACTCATTCGCTGCAAGCCCCCAGATATCAACTAAAAATTGCAAGCCACCAACCACCAAAGCCTGTGGGCCCAGCTCGTCCTCCTGTGAGAGCTCTCCAGCCACTGCCAAAACGCCAGGGCCCCAAACCCTCCATCTGCTTTCTTTAGTTAAACAAGGAAAAAACTTAAGTCATTGCATTTGGAAACAAAGATGAAGTTCTCACGGTGAATGCATACCTTGACCCTAGGGGTCAAACAACTAAAAATCAAGTCAAGAATCTTGGTGTGATTCTGGAGACAGACCATAGTTTTAGTAGTCATGTCAAAGCAGTAACTAAATCAGCGTACTATCATCTCAAATACAGTGTAAGAATTAGATATTTTGTTTCCAGTCAAGACTTGGAGAAACTTATTCATGTCTTTATCACCACCAGAGTGGACTATTGTAATGGTCTCCTCATCTGCCTTCTCAAGACAACTATTGGGCAACTGCAGCTCATCCAGAACACTGCTGCCAGAATTCTGACTATAACCAGAAAATCTGAACATGTGACACCAGTCCGGTTACATTTAGGATTGATTTTAAAGTACTTTTACTTGTTTACAAATCACTCAATGGCCTAGAACTTAAAAACTTTGCAGATATGCTCGCTGAATATAAACCTAACAGACCACTCAGATCATTAGGATCGAGTCAGTTAAAATATCAAGGGTTCACACAAAACAGCTGCCCACAGTTGGAATCAGCTTCTAGAAGAGATCAGATCTGCTAAAAAATTCATCACATTCAAATCTAAACTCAAAACTCATCTCTTTTGTTTAGCACTGTGCAATGTCTGAACTGACTGCACTGTATTTAATGTATGATAATTTTCTATTTTTAACTGTCTTAAAAGAATTTTAAATCAATTTTTAAATCATCTTCACATTTATTTTAGTGATTATAGTTTATTTTTTATGATTATTTACTTTATGTAAAGCACTTTGAATTAGCATTGTGTACGAAATGTGCTATATAAATAAAATGGCCTTGCAAAGTGTTATGGTTAAAGAATATGTTGTTTATAAATATGTTGTTATAAGATGTCAAGAGGGGAAAGCACTTTTCTCTTATATATGTATTTCAATGTAATGGCACTGCCTCTTGTGCTTGATAGCTTGTAAATATTGTTCGTGTTTACAAAAGAAAAATTACTTGCAATTTCATTAAATACATTTCTCACACCAGGTTTTTTGTATTTTAATTAAATACATTTGATGAGCTTGTATTTGTAACAAAATATTTTTTGTTGTAATTGTGCCCATCTCGGTTCATAAACAAAACTGAGTCCATCTATTGCCTCTTCAATTTCACTCAGCTCTTTTCATTTTCTCTTGCACTCTGGTTTTTCTTTATAGTCTTTTTCCATCAACTACAGAGCTTATTAGTACATCTCATTTTGTTATATTAGCATAGGCGAGCAAGGTTAACAGCATGAGAAAGGTGTAATTGGTTTACAATAAAGGAATATTAGATCTCATGATAAAGCTGCATTTTATTACTTGGTTTGAGACGAAGAGAACTGAATTACATTATATACACGTATCACCAATTTCATAAAGTGAAAGAGAGGTATTTGACAAGTCAGTATGAGAAAATCAACACATTCCACATAAACACAGGTCTGAAATTGTTCATACTAAAAATTGTGGTCTTAACATAATTCTACAAGTTTAAAATAAGACACAGAAAATTGGGTTTTAGGCGTTTTAATCCAAAGTTGTAGCGGACCAAGTAAGTACAGCAGTTAAATACTAACTAGCATCTGCCTTCCCCCGTTAGTATAAAATTCTGTGGGAATTCGAATCTGTTTTTCAACTTTGTGAATATTGTAATCTTTGCTTTGAGAAATATATATAATGCATCGAAAAGATCCTACAAAGTGATAATATCAAAGAAACAGCAGAAACCGTTATTTGCAAGAGGAGCACTGAAATCATTTAGCAGATATCTGCGGCTTGGGAGTATACTGACATTGCATGTTCAACTCTGTGAGCATTAAATCATTTCCTTAAAAAGAGTATCAATCACACAACAAATATGAAGTTTTAAAAAACTATATAGAAAAATAAAACAAAATTCAACCTTTCAGCATATGTCAATCAGTGCAGCCAAACTTCAGTCTGCTGGATGTGTAGGATTCCCCGTTTCCCTTAAACATTTTCAGAACACAAGGCCTTAGGTCAAAGGGGGCATTTCTTTGTTCCTTTATCAAACACCTGGTACCTATAAACTGCTCTCAACAGGTACATTCAAACACTTACTGCATGGTAGGCATAGAAAACACAACACAAACAAAATTCACTGGCGTAAGAGTACAGTCAACTGCTAATGCATGTAGAACCATCACAAAGAACCCATTTCATAATTCATTCATTATATACTTAAAATACAAGCATGTTTTGCGGTTCAAGGTGGTGGGTTAAAAAGCAGCAGAATATATCTACTGTTTTTTTTAGCAGGTATTTATTTGTAAAATGAAATGCCAGAGCATGGGTTAACATTCTTTACAAATCTCTGAGGGAAAAACTAGTTGGAAACAAATATGCATAGAACAGATTCAAGGCAAATCAAAAAAGATGTGAAAAGAGTATTATTCAGCAAGCAGAGGGTCGAAACAATGGTAAACCTAATCAAAAACCAATGTGAAAGCAGGGCAATATGAGGTTTTCCTCTCAATCTTAAGACCAGGGTTGTGGTTAGGATCTAAACCTCAAACAAAGATCTTTTATTTTACTTGACGGGACCCTGAAGAATACTCGCATACATTTCCACAGTAAAGAACAGAGTGCCTCTACATTCAGAGTCATTTCAAAAATACATTTTCATCTGGACACCAGTACGGTCTTTTACTGTAAAAGCATTCAAGTGCAGAAATAAATGACAAATATAATGAAGAACAAACAGGAAAGCTAGCATTAAAATGGTGTTAAGTATAACTCATGAACTCATTTACTAATGGCTTTGGATTAAAATAAAAAGGAAAGGAAATGGAAAAATAAAATGCTAATGGTATCTAACTTAGCATTCTGATTACCCCACTAAACACCCTGTGAAAAACAGTACTTGGGAACACTGGAGCAAATTACTGGACGTCTTGTGTCATAATTGTGCAGACCCTTTCTTTTGGTAGCAAAGTGGTTAAAGATATTGAGTGATTAAAAAAAAAAAAAAAAAAACTTGCTTTCACTTTTTTGTGGAGTTATTGCTTCCTTAATTCAAACTTTTCAACTGATGTATGGGTGTAAAATGTGTGCGCATGTGCAACAGAGTGAATGTGTCCTTAGGAAGCGGGCGTCTAGTTTTCAGCAGCTGTATTGTTGGTTTTCTTTCTCCTCTTCATCAGCAGTGGATTGGAAGAGTCTTCAATCCTCTTGATTTTGACCTGCTCATAGTCGACTCTCATTGTTGCCAAGGCACTAGTCATTTCTTCCTGTGGAACAGAGACATAATAGCATTAAACAGAAAGAAGATATGGATCTGAGGTGCACTGACTGCAAAAAGCTTGCAGGAGGTTCTGAAATGAATTTTTTTATGTTGTGGGAGGCCTCACCTTGACTTCCTCCCATGTGTCTTTCTCTTCTTTCAAAACACGGCTGGTGTGTAGGGGCGTCTGTGGCACCTCCATTGATTGCTATAGCCACATAAATAACCATAGAACATAGTAACCCATATATAAAGCACAAAAGAAAGCCATTTGTCTAGATCAGGGTTTCCCAAAGTGGGGTTCTCAAACCCCTGGTGGTTTGTGTGGTAATTACAGGGGGTTCATGAGTTGACATGGTATGCCTACAAGTTAATATCATTAATGAATGAATTAAAAGAAAAAGAAAAAAAATAATTAGAAAGTTTTTGCAAAGAAATAATATAGGTTTATACAAATGTGATGTAAATGTAAAATCAAATAATAATAATTCTCCTTTTGGGAAACCCTGTATAAAAAAAATTGTGAATTAAGGATTATGATTTTTTTGTAATTTGTGTAATAATAACAATTGCTATGTAAATACAACTAAAACTTTAAAAGTGATAAATAAATGTTTGTTTTCAAGTTAAACATACAAATGTGCAATTAAATAATTGAAATATTTAAAATCTCAATGGGTACTTCAAGTGCATAATTTAGGTCAAAGGGGTTCCGCTGACAAAAAAAAGTTTGAAAACCCCTGGTCTAGATCAACACAGAATCCATAAAATAACGCTAATATTAACTCACATTGATCCAGGGGTGGTTCATAAACTCTGTGATGGTCATCCTTTGTGTCGGCTCAGTTTTCAGTAATGTTCTGATGAGCTGCTTGGCTACAAAAAATAGGAAAGGTGAGTCACTCAAATCTATAATCATTCTTAGAAACAAACGAGTTGAAGATAATAGCATTCTAAGAATGGTTTCTTAAGTTGGTTTCACAAAACAGAACTTGACAGATACCTTCCTCTGAAACGTCTGACCATTCAGGATTTGGAAACTCATATTGCCCCATGCGGATTCGTTTTTTCATACCAGGGGATATAGCCAATCCATGGTTGGAATAGAAAGGTGGATAACCACAGAGCCTGGAAGTTGAATGAAGTGAGAGTTGAGCTATATCAGACACACTTTACAATGTCAAGAGTAGCAAACTCATTTAAATAGCGGTCTAGACAGAGAAAAATGGCGTATGCACAACATGAGAGACTCACTTACAGAATATACATGATGACACCCAAAGACCACATGTCACAGGACTTGTCATACTTTTCTGGACCAAGAACCTCTGGGGCTATAACATGAAAAGATGAAAATACTTAAAAATGGGATCAAATGGCCATCCTGACACCTAAATATTGAACTTTCTGATATTCTTACCAACATAATAAGGAGTATAGCAAGGGGTGGCCAGAGAATTGTGTGAGGTTGTCTCTTTTGCAAAGCCAAAGTCTGTCAGTTTAAGAAGGGCGTTGGGTCTTTTAGAGGTATATAAGAGGTTCTCTGGCTGCAAAGTGAATTTACAGGAATATTCAGTTAAGAAAACCATGAAGGCAAAAATCATTTTGTCATCGTAAGAATATTACCTTGACGTCTCGGTGTGCAATGTTTATTGCATGTAAATACTGAATTGCCTCTCCTATACTCTTCATGATATCAGAAGCCTCTGAAAAAAATATTAAATAAGGTATTGTGGCAAATGGGTCTATTTATTATTTTGGCATTCTTAAACATGTTTATATATACTTTATAAGAGAGTAGACAATGCCGTTACCTCTTTCAGTAAATGCCTGGTCCCCTCGGTCCTGAATCCGACTGAACAGCTCACCACCATCCATGCTTCAAAGCAAACAAAGCAAAAATCAACTGACATATCAAAATATCTGAAGTAACTTCATATTAATGGAGAAAAAAGATTATAAAAAAAAAAAAAAAAGGGCAAGATCAATTTACTATATCTGGCCATTTACTACTACTATTATTATTATTATTATTATTATTATATGAACCAACACATTTGGCTAAATATACAACAGTAGATTTGAAATAAAAATGGCGTCAGGAAGCTATAGCGGTTTCCTCTAAAAGCATTGATAGTTCAAACGTATACGTGCTTAAAGTCACAAATAATGACTTTGTTCAAATGCATACAACTTAACCACACACATCAAGGGGGGATTCTTTTCACCTTTCTCCCCATGTAATCATTGTGGTTATCATTTCCGATTATAGCAAACCACTGCTTGGTGTGCAAGTCGTGTGAGCAACATTTCTTGAAAACTTGCCAGTTGCGAGAAACTGGGTAAGTGGGCTTAGAAAGACTATGTCTCTCATCAGAAGAGAGGAAGATGGGGGTGGGGTGGATGGGGTTAAAAAAAAAGGGATCTGGGTAAGACTGCATGGTTATGATTTTGATAACTGGACTTGAAAAGCACTTGATCTACTTGGTTTGCTTCTAGCACATCCGCTACTGTAATGATAAAGCATGATAATTCGTGAAAGAGTGCAAACTGCTGATAACCGTGTACTTCTATGTAAATGTGAAGAATCGTGCATCTCCACTATGGGCCACAGCGTGCAAGACAAGTTTCATTTCCACAGCTAATGTAGAAGTGCAGCAAGTTTCAGGTGAAATCATCAAAGGACTGACAAAAGAAGAAAACACAGTAAGAGTTTGACTGAGAAAGCCTATGAGACGGGGGCTTTGAACAACCACATCACGTTTTAATGCTTTCAGTTTAACTAAACCTCAAGACGCTTTGTGTCCCATGCAGTCAACATACAGCTGAATGTGCCAAAAAAAAAAAAAAAAAAAAAAGTGTTAAGCTTACGCGCTGAAATTTCAAAAGCATGTGATTTATGGTACAAAACACCAAAGCCCCACTGAAGGGTTGGGTTGCACCATCATTTCTGTGTGTACATTTTTTTACAAAAGCCATATTTGAAGCTGAACATCAGTGCTGGCATTTTCCATTTCCATCACTTGCTGCACACTCAGTTTTGATGACCTGTAGATTTTGTTTCCTACGTGATGAGTAGCTGGATGTGTCTGGCCTGATTTCTTGTAACCTATTCATGATCTTCTGCAATCTATGATAGACCTTCAGCCAGCTTATTTTAATATTTGCATTATGACTATCAGCAATTACATATAGATGAATCTATAAGATGTTAATGATACCCCAATGAGCCACTGACACCACAAGATAACTCATATCTAGAAGCTTCTCACACACATTTCCTTCCTACAAACAGAATCAACGGTTTCTAAAGAAACACTACACTTCCCTATGAGTCTCCTACATGAAAATGATGCATGAAATCTTGCATCATCCATGAAACAATATTGTGCTTAATAGGAAACAATGAACTGTAAAGCAGAATCAAAGCAATGTATTCATTTATTTTTGCACATATCAAACAGAGCATCTATGACATGCAAAGAGTCAAAACTGCTCTAATTGTGCAGAAACATGGAAATGTACATGAAAGAGAGGTCAAGTAGAAACACAGAGTTGACTCTTCTCTGTTCATTAGTCATTTAGATTAAGATGCTTTGCAAACTCTAAATTTCTGGAGAACACAAGGGTATAATCAAAGTCCACACTATCTTGTTGACCTTCCAAAAAATGAGTTCCACTAAAAGATCAGTAACCTTTCATAACTCCAAACTGTCAGTAGCCATGTTTCCATCAACTTGTCAATCGAATTATCTGAAGTTCGGTAAAAAAAATCATGCGAATAAAGCTGCTGAAAGTGTGTTTCCATCAAACGGCTTTAAAGCGAATAAAAACCTGTGCGTAATGACGTCACATGCTGTTTTGCGATCAAATTGGTATATCGAATTGATTTGAGACATTTTAAGGTGTTTCCATTCATTTTCGCATTGAATCGCACAACATTCAAGCAAACATTTGCGAACAAAGTTTTGCTAAACAAAATGGAGCGCGCCATTTACCAACAAATGAACAATATTGCACAAGTTATAATAGTGCTTATGTGCCAGCTGATAGCGACTTATCAAGTTATAATAAGAAAACAACAACGCTATCAAGACATTGCTATGATGATGCAGATGCACGTAAATCCCCGACGACAACGGAGGCGGCCTGTGGTATGGGAACGACAGCGCTCCAAACAGTTCTGGGAGATCCTGGTTCAGAGACATTTCACGGAAAACCTTTGGTTGAAGCATTTTCGGATGAACAAGACAACATTTGACCTGTTGTGTCATTTTATTGGCCCGTCCCTTTCCCCAGATGTCGCAAGCTCTCGCCCTCCGGTTCCAACCGAGAAGCGTATTACCATTGCGCTCTACAAACTGGCTACATGCGCAGAGTACAGAGTGGTAGGCGAAACGTTTGGAGTCAGCAAAACCACCGTGCACCGGTGTGTTTACGCCGTGTGCAATGCCATACGAACGAGGATGATGCGAAGATATATAAACCTACCTGGAGTGGATGAGGCGCATGATATCTCGCTGCGTAACTCCAGAGCGCACCTTGTGCCACAGGTGTATGGCGCAATAGACGGGACTCACGTCCCGATTAGACCCCCTGCTGAAGGCTACAGGGATTTTGTCAATAGAAAGGGCTGGCCATCAATCGTACTACAGACTCTGGTAGACGATCGTTGCATCATAAGGGACATTTGTGTCGGCACTCCCGGTAGTGCGCATGACGCGGCAGTCTTCACCACTTCTGACCTGAACAGGTGCGTCTGTTTACCTTGGTAGATGGTACACTTAAGCAATCTCAGATTGAATGAAAATGGAGTTCATATATTATGTTTCATTTTCACATTGATGTACAGTACAGGCCAAAAGTTTGGAAACATTACTATTTTTAAATGTTTTTGAAAGAAGTTTCTTCTGCTCATCAAGCCTGCATTTATTTGATTAAACAAACAACAGGAAAAAAAAATATTAATATTGTGATATATTATTACAATTTAAAATAATTGGTTTTCAATTTATTATACTTTAAATTATCATTTATTTCTGTAATGCAAACCTGAATTTTCAGGATCATTACTCCAGTATCACATGATCCTTTAGAAATCTTTCTAATATTCTGATTTATATTAAATAAACTAAAATTGCAACCATAAAATGACCTAAAACTTAATCGCAAATCATTATTTATTCGGCAAATAACGTTTGCATCAGCGTTTATCGCATAAGCAGTATATCGATCAAGATAAAATCCGATGAGACTGACCGTATTTCATTTGTGTCGATATTCACGAAATTCAATCGAATTTTACTGTTTCCATAAGGCATTTTTCATTCGATATCACATAATTCGTATAAAAACGTGTTGATGGAAACATAGCTAGTTGTCACAACATTGATAGTCAGTGTGATTGTTGATTGGCAGTGAATTAACATACAAGGGACATCCGGCAGACTTCCGACCACTTCGGGGCTTTTGTTAAAAATTACAGATCAAATTTCTGCATTTTTGTATTCCTGCCCACAGACAGATGGATCGACAGAGAGGCTTTTCAAAATCAAAAGTGCATTATCGGTGTTAAAGTTTCAGGCAAAAGGGAACACCACAGCCCTTTTTCCACAGTTTTCTCACGTAGCACCAATTATTAAAGAAGTTTGATTGAAAATCCATCTTGACAGCAGTGAATAACCACTTTAAATGGATATTCACACAGAAATTTAGTTAGATTCTGTCATTAATTACTCACCCTCATGTCATTTCAAACCCGTAAGACCTTCGTCCATTTTTAACAAAGATATTATTGATGAAAACTGATAGACAGCAATGTAACTGAAATGTTCCCAGGCCCAGAAAGGTAGTTAGGACATCATTAAAACGGTCCATGTGACAACCGTGATTTTATGAAGCTATGAGAATACTTTTTGTGCAGGAAGAAAACAAAAATAAAGAGGGTCAGAAAGCTCTCGGATTCAATTAAAAATATCTTAATTTGTGTTCCGAAAGATGAACGAGGTCTTACGTGATTGGAACAACAGGAGGGCGAGTAATTAATGACAGAATTCTGGGTGAACTATCCCTTTAAGAGAGAACATTTCTCAGAAAGGAATTAAAAAGGCTGACAGTTAACATGCTAAAACACAGCATGTCATCAAACCTTTCAAGAAGTTGTCATTAAACATCTCATTAAAATCTAGTATATAATCCAGGTCTATCCCTATGTGCATAATCTCTGATGAGTAAAAATTCAAAACAAAAAGGAAATAAATTAAATTCTAAACTTTCAGAATTCTCACTCTAAACACCTAAAAATTCACATAAGCTCACGTCTGCTGGTAAACAACAGTGGTGACAAACACAGTTTCTGACTTCCTACAAAACAGGCGGTAAAGAAAATGTGTGAGTCAGCGCATACGTAAGACCAAGAGAACTATCAAATCAAAGAAATGGAACAAAGATGTGTGTGATTTCTGATCCTCAGATCATTATATCTGATACAATAAAGGTGTGATTTCAAGATCAAACACTTGAATGCAGATGTCACAAGCACATCACTTTGATGTTTTCAGTGAAAGCATGCATTTTAGATCATGTTGATCATGCCAAATCATGTTGAAACTAGACAAGATGGTGTCCTGAATTGAGTTAGGAAGCAATACTAAATAATACATATAATGCATTTAATGCACAGTCTGGGCGATATATACTGAATATTAACAATAAGGGGTGGGCAATACGACCAAGATCTTATATCATATACAGTCTTATAAGTAATTCTTATACAGTCATATGAGTATAGGAGTAATTATATTTTAAATAAGGAAATATATCATGACAATTAGTCCTTCTTGATGTAAGAATTTTTATGGCAATCGCATTATCACTGTTTAAATAGTATATACAAAAAATATCAACTTGTGGAAATTTCATGAAGGCAATAATATAGAACTAAACTAAATTCAGAATATTGTAATGATTAATTTCATTTTACAACACTTCCCAAGGCTTCAAAAACATAAAATGTTTTAATAACGTCTCTAGTTTAAATTTCAAAAACAAAACGGTGTTAGAGTTGGCAAGTTTCTTTGAATGTTTCAGCTAACTCTGAACTCTCCAACTGAACTGACTTTGACAGATCTTCTATAAATGTTGATGTACCATATGTGAAAACATACAAAAACTCTTTCGCGGCATTGCCATTCTCTCTTCACTGAACTCTTTTAAACAATCATATCAGTAGTTTGCAATTTAAGTAGTCTACTGCAGACTTAACCAAAACATTATTATTTTGTGTCATTATACCAGAACTTGCATCCATGCGACTTGCATTTTGATTACAGCAGGGACCTTCCCAATGAAGCAACCAGGGTTTAACTGCCTTGCGGAGGAGCAATCAGTGGTGGCAAGCAGAGAAGGATGGTACCAGGCAGCTAGCATACATGTTGCAAATGTGGGAAACAACGGCATCTGGTTATGCAACTACATCTAGACTATATGAAGGAGAGGTCACCACATTAGAAGGTACGTCATCAGACGGGGACTTCTGAAATTACTAAAAACTTGAAAGGGGTACATAGGTGTATGTGTTTTTACCGTAAGCAACCTCTAAACACCTGCTGGTAAACTATTTACACAGATGAGGCACTGAAACCTCAGCAAAACATTACAAATGAGTTAAGGGGCTGTGCAGAAAGGGTAACTAAATGAATCAAGGTTTTCATGACAATGCAATTCAGGACACAATCAGACACAATGCTGGGTGCACTGCAAATGTCAAGTCATTATATTGCTCATGAAATGTCTACTCAAACTATAATTGGGCAAACGTTACTAATGATACAGGACATCAACTTGACATTCTGTTCCCTTAATAATGACTCTTAAAGCCTAGTTCCTTTAACTTGCTTAATAAATTTAGAGCCCAGATGGTTAAGAATAAGGGCAAAAATTGCAAGCATTTACCGTGGAGCAAAGAACCTAATCTAAGGTTGCTCTTGGTGAACTGTTTATGTATGGAGCATTCATATTCACAGAATTATAAATTGCTTCTAAATGGAAAGCTGTCCAAAAAGGAAGAGAAATACAGAAATAACCCAAAAATAGGAGATTTTGATCTCTAAACTGAAGCTGATGACTTACCACTCCATTACAATAAGAAGGCACTTTCTGTTTTGGTAGAGATTTTCATAGACGTCAATAATCCTGACAATATGGGTACATGAGGATGCCCGCCAGTGCAGCTCCACCTCTCGTCTAGCTTTGGGACAGTCATGAAGCATCTTAAAGAGAGAATGAAAATGAGAGTTAACCAAGTTATTTAGTTGTGACAGCGATTATTCATTACTGAAGTTTGTGACAAATGTTTATTATTAATAAAGCACAAAACAATAAATATGCAACAATTTATAATTATTGCCATTTTTCCTCAAATGTATATTATTTGTGCTTCTTTATATTTATTTTAATAAATATTATTGAATTGGATGTCTTTATTGTCATTGTACAAGTACAGCAGAGTTGAAATTCTATAATTTGGGTGTTTGTGTATATATACAGTATGCAAAATTTATAAATTAGGGGAAAAAAAGACAAGAAAGTAATGTATACTCGTCTATTGCCACTAACGTCACAATGCAGTACAACCAGATTTCTGAAGCTTTGCCTCCCCCTACAGGTAATCACCCCTAATTACATCAAGATCTAGGCAGCATATTTTTGTGAATGGTAATACTAACATCATGCACTTTTTATTTTATTCATTATATTATACAGTTTAGTCCAAGTTATCTTACAGCATGATATTTTAAATGGAATTTCATTTTTGGCTATCCCTTAAATGCCACACATCCCATTTTATCAAAGACGAAGACATATAAATCAACTGGAGTCAACTAAGCCATTGTTTTGCCCAAATGTAAAGCATGTAACAACAGATAAATGTCCTTAATTCAGTTTCACACCCAACTTACATTTTAGAGCCCTGGAAATGTGTGCGGTGTTTAAAGACTGCTAAGAACAATCACATTACTGAAAAAGTCAAACAAAGACTCAAATGTCAAATATAGAAATGACTGAAACATCACTGATAATAGAATGTATAGTCCAGCCACAAAGCCAACTGAATATAACCTTTTAAATCACTGAAAGAGGAATTTGGAGTGTGAGAAACAGGGACTTAAAACCTTTTTTTTCCTGCTTTAAAATAATGGGGAGAGATTTAGGGGCTAAATATTCCATGACTGCAGAAACAGGATACTTCTTATAATAAATGAAAACGACATAAGACACACTTTTTTCCATTCAGACAAAAGATCCTGTTTTAAGGAAAAGACCACAGGCATACAGGATATTAAACATAAGACAGATCTGGAACATCTAAGTATATTAGACAAGTTATAAGCAACACATAAGCAATTGACCACTATTAAGGCATGTTGTACTGCAGCACACAGTTATGTATGACAAGCAGGGGAAAGAATCCATTCATGTCGGGGGGGTTGGGGGCTTCAGACGGCAGACATTCTCTCCTGTCCATATAGGCGGCTTAGAGGTCTCAGGATTCCTGCCTTTGCACACCGCCCACATCATGCCTGTGAAGCCTCATATCCACACACCAGCCTACAAGGGCCTCAACAGCTTATTTGGCAGAGCTAAACCAGGAACCTACATTTGCTTGCCAACCATGTCTGCAGGTGTGATTCAGACCTACTTGTCTGATTTGAGAGGATTGGTTAATCACAAATGTAAATAAAAACAGAAATAAATATATATAGCATGTAAAACTCATCTGTGGAAATACAGACACATCTCCCACACACTGCACAACACACAGTAGCAGTCACAAAGCCTTCTCTCACCAAAGCCCTCTAGTTCTCAAACAGACTGATAGCTGTAATGTTTCATTTCAAGGTGGCATTTCACTAATGCTCAGCAGAACAAGAGCTTTTTTGTTTATCTTTGTAGAATATTTAGTAGTCTAGAATGCGATTGACCTGAATGACTCCACTTCTACTTGACTGTCATTTCAGATACCATAATTTAGTATAGTAGTTTGTTAAATGTTTTGACAGATGGGATAACCTCATTTAAAAAAAAAAAAAAAAAAAAGACTACTCACATATACCAAGGTCTAGCTCCACTCAGTGACTGATTTGATGTGGAAAAGGATAGATGCCATAATATCCAAGCAGTTTGACTTTTAGACCAAATTTTAGATTACAAACTATTTTATAACTATTATGCATGCAGTTTCAAATAATTTGTCACACAACACAAACATTTAAAATGAAAGGAAAAATGCTACTAAAATGGGTGAGAAAGATTAATAATGGCATTTATGGAACCAAATATATTTGAAATCATTTTCTTTTATTGATGTGTGACCTCTTCCATCATTTTAAAATCACTTTGACCCAGAAACACAAGCTTTATCTACTAAAGTAGACAGGAAGGTTTCCACTTTCTAATTATTTTCTAATTAGTAGTATGCTTCCATTCCAAACCATGGCAGAGATACAATCATTTTGCTGGCTGCAATAAATCCTTGAGAAAATGAACACTAATGACTGCAAACAATGTTTTATACATTGGAGGATTTATTCAAACATAAACTACCAGGCAAAATTGCAGAATCATTAAGATTTTAATGTTTTTGAAAGAAGTCACATTTGCGTTTCTATTTAATATTGATAAGAAAAAAATTCTTGAGCACCAAACCAGCACATTAAAATGATTTCTGAAGGATTATTTGACACTGAAGACTGGAGTAATGATGCTGAAATTTCAGCTTTAACACCATAGGAATATTTATATATATAAATCTAACCTTAGATTTTAACAACATGTTATTAAATATTGGAATACCTAAGATTAATGAATTTTCAGAAGAATTCTTCATTGGCAGTTTGTTAAAGGTCCCATGATGTGGATTATTATTTTTTTTTGTAATGTTTTTTTTTTTATGTTTCCTGAGGTGTACTCATATTGTTAGTAAGATTTGTACATTTACAATTTTGAAATAAAAGGCATATTTATATCCTGATTTAAATCATCTGGCTTGAATGCTCTGTTTGAAGGGGCGTGTCTGCTTTGAGACTCAGAGTAAATGACAACTGTTGTGATTGGCTGACATCTTTGCATTAGAAATGCGTATTACATGTGGAATCCCTCTCAAATACTTTTAATAGGTTTTTTTTACTATTACAACTGTCGAGATTAACGAATCATGGCAGTGCTGATTATAGCATTATTTTTTAGATCTTCTCCCATCACATGAATTGCTGCAGTGATGAGCATTGAGTAGACAGAGTCTGTTTATCGCCTAAATGCAGTGATCTCTTCATTGCAACGCATTTTTTCTCATAAAATGCTTTCACCACAACTAACAGCAAACACAATATCGACATAAATACATGAAGAGCTTCGTTGTGCAGCATAACAGAGTCATTCATTATAACGGCAGTTTGGGCAAGTGTGCATATATACTCGCGATGTGTGATTGACAGCTCCAAACAAAGGAGTGTGCTTTGATCATTCTCTGTAGATAAATCACAATTTAAAAAACAGATTTGTTTCATACTACTGTACATGCACTCTCCCCCCACCCACAATTCCTGCCGGCCCGAGACTCGAACTCACAACCCTTCGATTGGGAGTCCGACTCTCTAACCATTAGGCCACGACTTCCCCTTAATTAAATTAAATGTAAAAAATAAACTGAATACATTTTCTCCAAATTCTCTGGGCGGGCAAAGCAGCGAAAGGGGAGGTAACCTTTCCCCTTATGATGACATAAGGGGAAGATTCCAGATCGGGCCATCTGATCTCTCATTTTCTGAAAGGCAGAGCAGGACACCCAGGGCTTGGTTTACACCTATCGAAATCTCTAGCCAATGCCGGACCATATACAGGCTAGGGGAACTCATATTAATGTTAAAAAAAAACTCAAAGTGAAAATTTCATGCCATGGGACCTAATGAATTAATTAATGTTAAGTGTGAATGAATAATAAAGAATAAAAACACTTTCAAACAATATGTAGGGCATGTTGTAGCCCAGATTAAAATAAAATAAAAAGTTTGAAAACAAATAGCCTATTTAGTCTAAACATTTAAGTATTTGGCACTGTGATGAACACCAAATGGCGCATCCACAAAATCTGAATGGCTATTTAAAATTATTTAAATATGTTTTAGAAAGTAGAAGAGCTGCTTTTTTTTTGCTTTTTTTACGGGGTTTCCAGGGTAAGGGCTGCATTTTCTGCAGTTTAGCGCCATCTGCTGTCAGAGAGTGAATGTGCTTTCATTCAGTGAATGTGCTTGACTTTGCAAATCGCAATATCTGTCAATCGCAATTAGATATTTTCCCTAATTTGCACAGCCTTAATTATGCAAGAAGAACAAGATGACACGAAGCTGTGGCAGGTGTGAACACACTCTTGTATCTAGGTATAAAATAAAGCTCAGTCTGGTAAGGTGAGACATCTCATTGTCAAGAGCTTGAAAGTGTTGCCAAGCCAACAGAGACCAATTCTTGTCGTCACTGGACTAAGGCCATCCTTAAAAATATTCTTGTTTGCCCTAACCCTACTGACCCTGTCAATTTAGGACCAACTCAAATTTATTTATTTATTTTTTTGCTTTTACTCCGACCGACTTGCCGATTGTAAATTTGCGTTAAGACCGACCTATTTTTTTTTACTCTTCAAACAACCAATACAAAAGCAATAAAATAATATTAATTATATTTAAGTATTGTAAATATATAAATTTCAAATATATATTTAAACATACAAACGAAGGCTATCTTCCTTAAAAAAAAACCCTGTGATGTCATCTATGTTTACACGGATGTCACATTGCCTGTGCGTTCGCTTCGTCTCATATTCTCATTCACTGTCAAGAGTCAACGGTTCGCTCTTGGTAATGATGGTTGCGGCTGTAGTAAACAAAATGTTCGCGGTCACTGTTCAAAGTCATAGGGGTTCTGGCACCATAATACATCTAAAAAAATTCATTAAAACAGCTCGACACCGCTTTAACTTGGCACGAAGTTCTGGAAAAACTGTGCCCAGATCTTTTCCCATCCCTTCTCCCGTCTAGTCTAAAACCGTGTCCGTGTCGACTGTCACTTTATGTTCGAAAATCTATTGCACGAGCGATAGGTCCAGGTTTTTTTTTTTTTTTTGGAGCGCGTCCAGTTTTTTTTTTTGGGAACACGTGTCACAGCAACTGCAGCTTCGGACACACGCATAACAGCAAATAATACTTCTGCACAATGTTTCTCTTAGTGTTAATTTCGTCCCCTATTTTTAATTTAGTCTTAGTCTTAGTCTTGTGCCAAATGTCCTTGTTAGTTTTAGTCATATTTAGTCATTCACATATCTTTTTTTATCAGTCAAGTTTTAGTCGACTAAAAGTCTCGTCATTTTAGTCTAGTTTTAGTCAAAAGAAAACTCAAGGTATCTTAGTCGACTAAAAGTCTTTTAATTTTAGTCTAGTTTTAGTCAAAAATTTTTAGTGTTTTTTTAAAATAACATTATTACTGATAAACATTTCAGTAAAAAAAGTGTTTCACATATCTCAAACATTGGTTAAATGTCATAATTACCTGACAAAATACACTTGTTGAATGATTTTTGTTGGATGCAAATGTTAAATGTGTCTGGTTTTCAAATTCTGATTTAGGAGACACATTCACAAATGATTAACCTGATCACATTTTTTTACTTTGTTGATACTGCTTTTAATCCGATCTTTAACTGCTTTTAAAGACCGGTCATCGGGACATAAGCTGTCATATACAATAAAAGAGCCTGCGCAGCAACAGGAAATATAATTTAACACAAAAAGCCTGCCTAGACGGTGGACTTGCGCTCAGGAATTTTTTTTTATTTTGTATTTTTTGACCGGCGTGTGGACAAATTCTTTTTACGCACACACTATTTTATTTCTTGATAACAGACCGCTGCTAACTATAACACACAAATATTGAGCCTCTTCCTTCGACCTAGCATGTCGTCGTCGCTCGCTGATCACTCGTGTTCGCTTTGGGTGTTGTGCGTTCAGCAGTTTTGTGTTGCAGCCACAGGCAACAGAGCAACAGCGGGAAGCCGCAAACTCGTTCTGAATTTTTAAAGGCGTAACAGTTGATGAAAAAGCAGAGACGATTGTAGACGAAAATGAAGCGAGATTTTATCTTAGTTTTTATTTTATGCAAAACATTTTCGTCTCGTCTTTTTTCGTCAACAATAATGCATGTTAATTTAGTCTTAGTCAGCGTTTTTGGACAGTGGTGCAGTCTTGTCATCGTCTCGTCTTAGTCATGAAAAAAAAGGTTGTTGACGAACATATTTCGTCTCGTTTGACGAAATTAACACTAGCTTCTCTTTTTTTACAACAGAAATGTGAATTCTGCCGGTATTCAGACTCATGCATACAGATACAGATTCAGGCTAGAATCGCCTAGGGCTGTCAAAATAGAATACATGACTGTGAAAAAAACAACATAATAATTTAAATTAATTTTTATGAACCAATTATTAATTAAGTTGCTTAAAGAACTATAAACAAAACAGCGTCATGTATGCATGCATTGTTAAATAAATAAAAAGGGCGGAAAACCAGTCACACAGGATACATTTTTTTCATTTAAAAACATGAGATACAGTGGGATGGGGAACAAAAACCCAACATAAAGTCTCGAGATCTTTTTAGAAAATTAAATTAATTTTACAAGTCTTTTTAAACATGCGGCTCTCTTGTGCGAGATGCAAGTCCAACGGTGTCCCTCTAGAAAATGCAAGAAATATGCGTTCTGTGTGAACGGCTTGGTTTCAGTTTTGATATAAACAAGATCTTCTCCACATTGATGTTCTCTCTTTTTTTTTTTTTTGAAGTGGCTTCAACTGGATAGGCTAACATAACCTTATAATGCAATGCCACATACTTCGTCATCGCATCTCGTGTGCCATGTCTTTTGTCTTATGTCTTTTTCATCATCCGCGTGTGGGCATTTTTTGAAACCGTGCGGACGGTGAGCGCACACAAGGTGAAAGACGGCAGCTACTGCGTGTCGAGCTCGTCTGCCTTTGAAAGTTGTGTAGACACTGCTGTAGGCGCGGCGAGATGGAATGGAACACGGACTGTGAAGTACCAGCGCTTATAAGGCAGCTTCCTTAATGCACACCTAAAATGTGGATTTTTATTTTACATTTATTTTATTCGATTTTTTTTTGACAGCCCTAGAATCCTATGCGATTTTTTTGTTGTTGACATTTCTAATCGTAAACACAGCCGTGTTGAAGCTTGCAGTAAATGTTTTTGCATTATGGCAGTCCACTCTGCTTATTGTTTTTCGAAAATGTTGCACTCCTG
>NC_081798.1:7416805-7467199 GCF_963082965.1 Carassius carassius
TTACGTTTGTCAATTTTTCACATCTGTGTACAGTTAAGTATATATTATTCACACTATGAAGAGAAAAGTTCACATAAAATGAGCAAAAATGTTGAGTTAGCCTTGAAAAGTTCTCTTATCTCTGCTCTTTAGTCCCGCTCTTTTAATACAAGAGGATCTGCAGGAAAATAATGTCCATCTGTTATCAGAGGTTTTCTTTCCGCCCGCTCAGTGGGAGAATAGCAGATGTGGCCCATTCACCTTTCTGAGCCCCGATACAAAAGATCTCCTCCGCACGTACACAAAAGAGCAGGGTGAGAGGTTTTTAGAGGGTGGGAAGGGAGGGCTGGAGTCGGAGGGCCAGCATCTTCCACCTGCTTCTGTTTAGGGACTGAGGAGACAACAGCCTGTAAGCTACTTACTATCTTACTTTAGTATTATCCGCTCTTTGTGCCCGAGTACGTGTTTTGGATACATTCATGTTTGTGATGCCAGACTATTGCTCATTGTGATGACTGGCCATCCACATGTCAGAGTAAACATGTTTGTGTCAAAATGTCTTGATCTGATTAAAGACATCTGCCACTGACCCCTCTGACTTAACTCAAAAGGAGCTTTGTCTATGACATATAATAACATTACAAAAGTCTTCTTATTTGTTAGATTTCCTGTTATCACAGATTCCATTCTTATCCCATTCCAGACCATGACCAACAGCTTGTAACACTTACACTACAGCTCTTTAATGTGTTACACCTTTCTTTTTCTTCCTGTGACGTACGCATGGTTTAGGGCCAGACACTTGGGCTTGTACTCGCATGAAAAGCGGTGGAAATTTAATGCGTCTAGAGCTCATTACCCTGCTGCCAAAGCAACATATCATCTGGAAACCCACAACAGTACTTACGGGCACTGCAGGCAATGGATGACAACTGAACTTCCTAGAAAAGGAACCTATTCATTCACAAGATTATTGCGTGGGTTTTAGAGTGACAACTGTATCCGAATGCACAGATCCCCTAAAAAAGGGTCTACCAAACTTCCTCAACCACTGTAGGTCAAGGACCAGATTGAACTAATCACCAACTAAAGCATGCAAATAACTTTATTTGATAACAAACCATGCTCTGCTGGTACCTTTAAGATCCAGAATTAATTTATTACAGTTCTACTAACCAAAAAAGGAACACACTTTCATTCATCATGTTAGCATTTACTAATTTTTGCCGATTAGAATGAATCCAATCAGTTTTTTTTTCATCTACACACCCCATTCACAGTTTGGTTTTATTCAGATCAAGCTTAATCAAATCACTTGAGATGTTTAAATGAAGGCTTTTCAGTCTGACTGAAGCCCCGTTCATACTACAAGCATCACGATTATCCATCAAATAGACACCCTCTATAGTTTACATTAAAACCAATACAATTCCCATTATAACTCTGAAATCCATTCACTTTTAAATTGTGGTTTAGGAGGGGTTCTATATATTTTTATTTATTATAAAAAAAAAAATCAGCAGACAAGATTATAATGGTATAACTACTTTTACAGAATTAACTTAATTACTGAATTTCACTGGAAAGATTTTTTTATTTTCTTTTTATAAATGACTATTTCTTTAGTCAATTATTAAAGTATTAGTCGACGCAGGTTGCGCGCGTGCATTGAGCCTCATCCATACTGCCAGATGCGCTCGTGGAGATTTGCTGTGCAGTGCGCGCGAATATAACCGAGCGGTACAAAACAGGCTGTGTGAGTGCGACTAGTGTGAATGGCTCATCCGTAACGTGGGATTCGTGCCACGTGAGGAAGAGAGGAGCGAGTATGAGAAGAATTCAGAGACATAGGCTGTGTGTGCGGTCTTCTGAATTGTGAATAGCGAACATGCAATAAGGGATGCTCTTGATGCATTGTAACGCAGCTCTTGCAAAATACCTTTTTGGTTCGTTGTCTGTCATTGTTTCGAAGCTTAAGTTACATAACGTTTTTCTTTAGTTTTAATTTGCCTTACTATTGAGCTGACCCAGGTTTTTATTTTTATTTTATTTTTTAAATGGTGGGCGTTTAGCAGTGGCTAGAGCAGTGCTGATTGGGCAGTCATGCATTTGCCCTGGATCAGAGACAAGTGCAACAGCGGCAATTGGCGACTGGATGTGGTGTGTCCAGCAACATGACAAAGTTCAGAATACTTCAACTTTACGCAAATGGAGAGTGACTTTCTGGGGCAACAGCCAACAGGAAAGAGCAGCTCATGTGATTGTTCTCCTCACAGCCCCTAGATAAACATATGCAATGGAAAAAAAGTAGGCTCGGTTTCTCTAAAATTAATTTTTATATTATATTTGTCTTTTGCCTCTAAAATGTTTGTATTTAGTGGCAAGAAACCTTATTCACTGTCAAGACAGCCACTAGAAAGAACATCCACCAGCAACCTCATTGCCAACCTTCGGCGACAAGCAGCGAAAAAAGTCGCTGTAGAGTGTATGCATCTTGAGCCGTCATTCGAATTATAACAAGATTATTTGGGTGAAAGTAAATGTAGTTACTGACCAGAGGACTTTAGACAAGATTTAAATACATAAAAAAGGTGCACAATGATACAGTCAGAAGGATTTTCAATCTACAAATCGCTATTTACCATGGATTTAATGTAGCAAAGTTGTGCCATGGTATTGCGGCAGAAATGTGTTTTTTGTGATCAACCAATAGCGTTTTTTTATTTTATTTTGCATATTAAACATATTTAGACATGCCTACTATTTTTCATAAAATTACCTAGAAAAGTGGCACTTTTACCATTGTCTTGATGTGCTGTGTGTGTGGTATGTGTGATTTTAAAGCTGCAGTCCTTAAATTTGGTGTTCAAAATTTACAAAATATATATAATAAGCGAATACACCATTAATCCATTTTCAAACTATGTTTTTGGCTTGTCCTGAATCACTACGGTACACCTATAACAAGGGTTTATATTCCTACTATTTAGACTGGTTCGGGTAGGTACTGCTGCAGAGTAGCCCAGTACCAGTGTTATTCGCCATAGACATAAACCAAGAGAAGTAGGTCCGGCTACAATGTTCTTCTGCAAGACGCATGCAGTTCTGTTTATTAACCACTAGGGATGCACTGAATATTCAGCAACTAAAACGATTAAACCAGAAATAGAAAAAAAAAATTGGGTGCTTTTTATTTAACTTATTTTAGACTGAAGCACTACAACACCCCCTGACTGCCATTAAACAGCTTAAAAGATCAAAAACAATTTGTAATGTAACTCCGACTGGAAATGTCTGAAACAAGAAAATCACATAGACCTAGGATGCCTTGAGGGCGAGTAATGTATGGGTTAATTTTCACTTTTGGGTGAACTAAACCTTTAAGACCAAAAATCCGCGTTTAGACTTCAAAGAAATAAATAAATGTGACATTTATTGTGATAATTATCAAGTAATTATTGAACTGATGACATTTTTTTATTGTGATATTTTTTTTTCGGCCTTAATGCCCAGTCCTACTCTTTAAAAAGCCATACATGGTTGTACATTAACACAAAGTTGTCAGTCACACTAGAGTGATTCCAGTCATACATATGCAAACACTGGAAAACAGAAGAATAATTACATGAGGTTAAGTTTTGAGTTCCACTGTGCATTTATTTTGCTGAACTCTGACCTGTGAAGTTTTACCAGTAGACAATTCAAATATCATGCACTGACCCTTTGGAAAAGAATTGAATGGAATTCAATAAGGCGAAATGAAATCAAATGCTGCACTGATTACAGTGTTGCAAGGTTGAGCAATTTTACATGCTTTCAAATACGGTTTCAAATATATCAATATAAGTGAACATTTTATATTAACGTATCAAGTAACAAATTGATTTTTGTTAAATATAACTGGGTGATAAAACAATGACCTTGTACTGAAAAAAGAACATTAATACAATTTTACAATAAGATCAAAAACATGCATTGTCATTTCAAACTTTAAACAAGTTTTATAGCATGAAATTGCTCATATAATAAACACTGACCTATGAAGGGAACGAGGAGCAATTTCAGAAACAGCTAATAAAGAAGACCCCGTTATCTGACAATCAAGTTTTAATGAAATGCTATTATTCATGCAAAAAGACAGCAAATGTGGCCACGAAGTGTCACTCTCTTCACAATACAAGATTCCTCCACCAGGTGTCCTTGAGTGTAAAATAATACATACGACAGTTAGAAGTTTCACTTCTACAAGTCCGCCGAACATCCTGTCCCCACTTCCTCAAGTTGACTGTGCAGCTGTGTTGAGACATTACAGCTCAATACACTGACCCATTTGATACCCTCTCCTCTTAAGTGCGATCTGAAAACTGCCAAAAAAAAATGACACTTTGCTGATGTATTTTCCCTTCGTTATCAGATGACATTTTGGTGTAAATCACCATCACTAAGCTAATGATAATGATACTTTCAGCAGTCATGATTATCTATTGGGCTAAGTCATCTCTTTTCCCTTAGGGGTTTTCCACCTGTCTCACTGGTTGAGAGATGGGAAACTCCTTAGTGGATGTGGTCAATTAACGTCCATGGAAATGGAGGAAGGGCCACACAGGGGACTGCTCATGTCAAAGTCTAACAAGCTGATTTCATATTCATTAGACTGGACTCCCAGAGTAAAAACACTTTATCTTTACTAAAATAAAAAATGTCTGTGAGACATGGGAGATGTCACTTTAATCTCACTTTGAAAATGTGATTGAAGACTACTGTAATAAGGGAAAAAAAGGAGCATTCACAAAGAGGTTGCGAATTAGTAATCGATTCCCTTCTCACAAAAGCACAGACAAAATGGTAAAATATGACCACGATAAAGTCATTTTGTCACACCGAGAAAAAAAACAAAACAACTTAAAATACTTTAAAAAAAATTAAGCTATTTGCCTATTTAGCCACAGGTGTGGCTCTGTGGTTGTTGTACTATTAGAACAATAACTTTTAACAGTCAACAATGTCATAGAGACAGAAGAAGTACAGCCATATGCCAGCAGGGCAACGCTAAGACACCTTTCATGTAACAAAGTCACTACTTTCATTAAGACCAAAAGCAAAAATACCAGGTGGCTTTTCCAAATACCAGGTGGCTAAATAACACCATAGCAACCCTCACTTAATATAAATGTTATCACAGCCACAATACAGACCTGTGGAAACTGCCTGGACAGGTGAATGCAACATTTGATTTGGAAAAAAAACCTTATAACTTTGCTTCAGTTATAACCTTAATTTACAAAACAAAAATGTAAATAATTATTTATTCAATAACTGAATATCACACATACGCTGTAATATACAAAAATTATGTGCACATAAGCACAACAACAACAAAAACATTTATGAGCAGGAAAAAGTAAAAAAAAGGCCTACTTCCTTTAAATCCACATCCTTATATATCGGTTATGACTGAATGATCCACTCCTTTGATTATCTTAGCTGAGATCAGCTAATAAATCTAGTAATAATCTAGTATCAATCAGAGCTGCACCTTGAAGTCCATACTGTTTGTTAGCTCACAATTTGTTTATCATATCTATAAAAGCAACAAACCATGTTCATTTCAACTTCCTTCCAACATGCCAGAAAGACTGCCTTTTGCTAACCACAAATTAAGAATGAGCAGAAAAGTCTTTGACGGCACATATACAGGGATTAACAAAAGAGATGGAATAAAGATTGATCTTTTCCTAAAAGCCTCTCAGCATTCAAAGAACTCGATTATAATACACAATAATTGACCCTGTTTTTTTGTTGTTGTTGTTTTGGATAAATGTCCAATACTTGCGGTTTGTAGATCAAATAAAGTGAAACCAATTTTAACCAGCACTCAGAGATGGTGAATCACATGACTTCCTTGTTTAAGAGTGTGTAAAGGACACTCCATCGCCTTGCATCACAAGCTTTTTTTCCCCTCAGAGAACGGTCATTGCCTTTCTAGTATTACATAATCCCCGAATCAGATTTCAGGCTGGAATACACTACATGATTTTAAAGAACTGAACAGATCTTAAAATACTGGATATCAAAAACTGGCCATCATACACTAAATGACTGAGGATGAGACACTATCAGACTTTAAAGTCATTTTGATCACAACCAACTCCCGCAGAAACATGGGCCTTGTTGGTAGGAGATGCATGACATGAAAACAATGTGTTCTCAAATCGACAAGTTTGATATCCTCTGACTGAACTGAATCAAATGGAGTCTGTGACCACCATACACTAAGCAATTTCTATGAAATCTGTCAACTGAAATATGCAAAATGGAAAGTGTCAACTTAACCAAAGAGTAAATCAGGGCAAAAACAAGGTGTAGTGTATTCCAGCATTTAACCATGTTCTTCTGATAAAGTGTTTTAAAAGGCTTGTGTAAACAAGTTTACATGTCTCTTGACATGTACATTCCCTGTTGTGACAGGTTGATGAAGGGCAAGCTGAAGCAACCACCACTGCAGCTGAAGCTGTCTAAAACTGACCTGATTGTGGTTACAGTACAGGAAACAAGTGGCAAACTAGAAATTATAAACCACTGAAAGTTCAGCATTTTAATAGTGACACTGTGGGAAATCATGAAACTGAGAGAAAAAAAAAAAAAAAAAAAAAAAAAGTGAAAATTTTGCCTCATTTCAAATGGCAAATGTTACACAGGGCTCGACAATAAGGAATGCCCGATGGCCCGTGGCCAGCGTGAAAGACGTTAAGGACAGTAGATGGATTTGTCACTTGCCCGATCGGGCCACTGCTGTTATTTTATGTGAGATTTTTTCAATCTCTGTACCTGACCATCACATGAAGCACCATTTAATTTCTATTTTTCTGCTATAGGCCTATGTTTAATTGTGCTATTACATGTAATGTGTTCAATTGTTCTTATTTACTGGCTGTCATTTGTCTTTAATAATGTTTAAGCTTTGTTTAATTGACTAGTTGATTGTTGCTTTGGCATCGAAATTGAAATAGAGAATTGTAAAATTTAATTGGTATCTTAAATATTGGTGTCACATAAGCTTATTTATTAGAATAAGATAACATAGAAAAAATCCTTAGCGCTGATCCCAGTTACATAATTGCAAGCAATGACAACTTCAAGGTCAGCAGCCTTTCTTTATGAAGATTTTAAAATAAACAGCTCCCTCATTGATTGATTTTAGAAGTAAGATTCAGGGGGCGTGATGATACAACATAGAAGACTTTATCCTATTGCTCAGGGGGCACAGCATAAAACAAAAGATAGAATCAAGCAAGGATAAACAAATTAATTGATTCATCACAATGATAGAAATAAACTTGAATCATAACAGTAGGCAGTCAGAAGCAACACAGGCCTGACATATTAAATGATACATACAGTATATAATAATAACATTTGACATTTTGCCTGTAATCTAGGCTATTCGACAGACTAGGTCTATTTTCTAGGAACACATACAGGCCAAATCAGGCTGATTCAGGGTTACCTCATGTGAATGTTTGACATTTTCCTTTGGTCTAAAAATACAAGCTATTTGGGAGGATATAATTTTGGGCACACTGCATCTGTAGTCTTCATTGTATTCGTGTACTTTACAGCTCTCATGTACTTAAACCAAAGGTTGATGTGATATTTATAAAGTTTCTGTGCTTAAGAACAGCGCTGCATTACATGACACCCATGAAATCATATCGACCTCATCAAGATCATTATCGAACTCCAATTAATAATTTGAACATTTACTTTAAGACTTCTATGTAAGTTACTTTCTGAGCTATCATTATGTATTAAAACAAAGCAAGTCAAATTCTTTTCTATGTAATGCAGTGATATAATATCAAAATCTGATATTTTGCCATAAGCGAGACAGTTAGCTAAGAGATACTCTGAGATGTACCTCAGACTATTACAGATCCCATTGACAGGAAAAATGAAAGCTATAAACAAGCATCTAAGAACAGACACCATGTGGTGTTTAATCCTAGATTTAATCAGCAAAATATATCAGAGGATGCACCGTAGGCTTATATGTCTGATGTACGGATCAAAGAGGAAGTAAATATGGTATAATCACATAAAAAGGATTTAAGGCCAAATCTGCAAAACAAAGAATAATTCTGAGAAAAAAAAACATCAGAAGTGCTGTCTTCTGTTCTCTGGAGAAAAAAAAAAAAAAAAAGATCCTGAAACCGTCAATCAGTCTTCTTAGGATATGTTGTTACTTGCACCCAAAATGTTATAGAATGGGCTACAGGGATGGAAATTAGCACCCGCCACCAGCCAAATGCGGGTGTTTTTGTGTTGTGGCGGGTAAACTCGCTTCACCTACCGACCACCGTGATGGTTAAATAAAAATAGCATACTGTTTCACCCAGCCGGTGGACAAAAAGTTAATTTCCATCCCTGGTGTGTGTACAACACGCAATAAAGTGTAATATCACCCAAAGCAGCTCCGTGAAGAAACGCGGTGTAAACCGGGCTCGAAACGGCAGCGTTGTTCCCAGTACAGTGTTTGCAGCTGAAGTTAGTGCCGCCGGCGGAATGATATATTTGTTGGTTATTTACAGTACGTTTTATAGCACGCGCTCATGATATACAAGATCGCGTGAAGAGTTGAATTTGTTATCGCGCACAAGTTTCTGCATACTGTCACGTCTCTGTCAGACCCCGGTAAGTTCATTTTCCTCCAGCATTCTGCAACATTTTAGATTATATGGACAGTCTGTGTTTATCTTATTGTTTTTAACGGCATAATAAGCAAACTAACAAACAGTATTATCGGTCAGGTGTCTAATAACTGCTGTCCGGGGGTTGCATTTTATTTCGAATCTTCAAGTACTTTTTCAGAAGTTAGCTCTGTGGCTAGTAAGTCAACCCTCTACATTGCGAGTAAATCACTCTCATATGCGACTAAATCTTCCTTCTGGCTACTAAATGATGTCTAATATTAGCCAATGGCTAATCAATTATCTGATTTTACTCGCCAGTGTGTTAGTTGGAGGCTAAGTTTAGGACAGATATTTTCACTCGCGAACACTCTCTGACTCTCCGTCAGACGATCTGTGCTTTTTTTCCTCAATGGATGCACAACGCACCTGTATAATGAACTCTAGTGTTAAGGACCACAAATCGCCGTCGCTTTCTCTCACACTCACATAGAGAAAGAGAGAGAGAGAGAGAGAGATGGGATTGACATGCTACATTTAAACAATATTATTTGTTGTATTTTCCTTTCAAAACAACGGCGTTCCTATGGAAGACTTCAGCTTTTAAGAACAGCTGGGTTTTCCGGTAGTGGGTGGAGTTAATGCGTGAATGGCAATCTCATTGGCTGGCGCTCACCTGTTATCGTCCCTGTTTTAATTTCAGCAAATCAGTTCGAGCGAACACACAAAACCTAATTAATATTCATGAATCCAGCAGCTCAT
The DNA here is from genome assembly GCF_963082965.1 of Carassius carassius. Taxonomy (NCBI): domain Eukaryota; kingdom Metazoa; phylum Chordata; class Actinopteri; order Cypriniformes; family Cyprinidae; genus Carassius; species Carassius carassius. Next base: position 7,426,234 of record NC_081798.1, read on the forward strand.
TAATCCTTAGTAATCCTTAGTGTGTTTTATAGTTTTTATTAGTAGGAATTGTATTATTATCTTATCAGGAGTTTTGTAAGGGTTTTTTTCCCAATAATTTTTTTTTTCTACAGAAACACTGAATAACCAAAAAAACCCCACCACCAGTCCAGTTAAAATGTTCAGTTAAAACAACTAATAAGCATTCAAACATGGTTATCAAGTTTACTTCTAATTACTAAAGTTCTATTCTTAAATGATACTTGATTATTATAAAGCTTGACTGACTGGCGAGTAAACTAAAATTAAAATTAAATAAAAATTAAATAAAAAATGTAATTATTATTATTATTATTATTAATTACTAGCCAATGGTGATTCAATTGCCAAGGTGTCCATAGATGGTTGTTATGTAGAAACAACATTGTATCACTACACATGTTTGACAGCTCTGGCGTGACGAGACACGTAAAAACTATGTATTAAAAACGTGCTATAAAATGTACTGTAAATAACCAACAAATATATCATTCCGCCGGCGGCACTAACTTCAGCTGCAAACACTGTACTGGGAACAACGCCGCCGTTTCGAGCCTGGTTTACAACGCGAGTGTAATACAAGCGAGTTTACCCGCCACAACACAAAAACACCCGCATTTGGCTGGTGCTAATTTCCATCCCTGCTGATGGGCTACCACAAATCAATAAAAAACTAAAAAAAGCATCTCCAGGTTTACAGGCTTGTGAGGGGATTCATTTTGTGTGTGTTTTTTTTTTTTTTTTTTTATTAGACGTGTTCCCAACTGACCTTTGATAGAATTTTTCATTAAAGTAAGAAGGGAAGATTACTTTGATCGCAGATTTCACAGATCCTTGACAAGTTTAAATCTGCATGTTCATGAATTAAACATCACACTCTAACAAACATCAGTCCCTCAAAGCTAATTATTCCTTTGCTTGAATTTTTCTAGCTCACGCATACATTTGCAAAATGTGATGAGACTGGTGGATCAAGCCAAAATTCCAGGTATATGAAATCAGGAAATCTGTTAATTTCTAGGTAAAAACTAGGGCTGTGAGAGTCGCCCTGACAACTGCATCTACTGCCACCTATAACAAGCATAATATGAATTTAATTTAGACTATAAGTCTATGGTAGCCTTATTTACAAATGATCTGAACAGCATTTCATTTAGATTAGCAGGTTTGAGCGTAGAAATTTTTTTTTTTCTGCATTCAGTACATTAATTTTGCGTTGGGTGATGGACCTTGTTGGCAAACCAAATAGTACATCGCCGATCTGGAACCATCTAAATTCATGTCACCCATCCGCATTTGTACAAGTGTCAGTCATCAAGTTCCTGGCTGGTCAGGTTTTTGTGAGGCTTTCTCCAAACTGGCCAAATACAAACGAAACAGCAATAAATGGAAGAGGTTAAAAAGAAATGTGGGAATGATGACATTTCAAAGAGAGCGTGTGCAGACTAGGGTTGGGAATCGTTAGAAATTTCCCAGTTCTGGTTCCACCTAGGGCTGTCGCAACAACCGCAATATTGTAATACCGCGCTATTGACAAGCAAACCGCAGAGGAAAGATAGCAACCGCAGAAACCGCGGCAACCGCAGTGTTCAGGTTTTTTTTTTTAATTTATGAAGCTGTGGCCTTGTTTTTTCAATTTGTCACTGTGCATTCAATGTTAAATAAATTAATGATACAATATGGTTACGACTGTAATTTTCTCGCGAGCCGTTGTAGCTTTATGGTGCTTCGTTTGTTTTGAATAGGCCGGCTGAAACGATGGGAGGCGCTCGATCTCGTCCCAAAACCTAATGTCATGTCGCCAGTTTGGGAACATTTTGGCTTTCAACCCAATGAAAAGGGCGAGCCAGCGAATATACATGAGCCGATATGCAAAATGTGCTGCAAAAAGGTTCCTGTGACGTGGCAATACATCTAATTTGAGGGCATCGGGACATTCTACAACGCTTAACGTGAAAAACACTTAACGTGGTTTAATGTACTAATACACTGATATTAATAGACCAAACTCACTAAACATCATATTAATAAAGTATACCATCTACAATAAATCAGATGATCCCTGAATATGAATTCAACGCGTTTAATAACACGTTAAGCCTTTTCCTCCCATAGAAAATCATCATAAGGCTTAACGTGTTATTAAACGACTTGCATTCATAATCAGGGCTCATCTGTTTTTTTTTGTTTGTTTTTTGTACATTGTTTACTATATTAGTATAATGTTTAGTGAGTTTGGTTTTTTTTAAATCACTGTCTTAGTACATTAAGCAACATTAAGCATTTTCTTATAACGGTTTTCTATGGGAGGAAAAGGCTTAACGTGTTATTAAACGAGTTGCATTCATATTCAGGGCTCATCTGATTTTTTTTATAGATAGTATACTTTATTAGTATGATTTATAGTGAGTTTGGTCTTTTAATATCACTGTCTTAGTACATTAAACCATGTTAAGCGTTTTTCACGGTAAGCGTTTTAGAATGTCCCGTCATCCATCGCAGCTGCCCCCTCAAGCATCAGGTCGCGGAGCAACATCAAAAAGAACAGCTGAGACTGGTGCCGGCCGACAGTTAGGAGTAGCTGAAGCCTTTGCGAAATCTGTAAAATACAGCCGTGAAAGTAACAGGCATACCTGCTGAAGTCACGGACAACCTCCGCGTCGGTGCCCATACCCAAGAGAGCATGAGCAGATAACGAGCTCACACGCTATCTGCTTGAGGAGTGCCTCGACTCCAACGTGAATCCACTGTCCTGGTGGGCCAGTGGTGGCGCGATAATCAGTCTAGATTTCCGCTGCTGTCCAAAGTCGCGCGCAAATACATGTGTAATACATCATGTTAGAACTCTTTGATTTATTAAAAAAAAATATTGGAAATCGCATGTTCTTGTTGCTGTTTGGCATTTAACAAACAAAAATGTTTTAAAATGTGTCTCTCTGTCAGTTACAACATATATGCAACATATATGCAACATTATATGCTACATAACTCAACGATAGAGCTTTGTATGCAGCAAAATCAGGATAAATTATGTAAAAAATAAAAAATAAAAAAACCCCGGCGGTAATACCGCATATCACGCTATTGAGCCTCCCATAATAACCGCAGGGGAAATTTCTTAACAGCGACAGCCCTAGTTCCACCTAACGTTTCCGGTTCCATTAAAATCATTTAACAACTATCAATCAGCATCTGCTTCAAAGCACCAAAATGTGCCACCATCACAGCCCTAGTAAGAACAAGGGAATTTTCCCTAACATGTACACAAGGCAATGCACAGTTGTTAACAAAATTGTGCTCTTTTGTGGAGTGGACAGCTCATCAGGTCTAATTAATTATACTAACAGGCAGTTCCGCTATGACTAATTGTTTTCCCAATCCTACAAATTAAAGGCACCCTGATGCACTGACATTAAATCACAGTAGTGGTTGAACATCTATGTCCCTAACACAGACCATTAATGGACTCTCCAAACTACTCTGAGTCATTATTCATCTCATGCTTTATAGACCCTCTCTCTTTTCCAGTCTCCCATAATCATCCAGTTCTCTTCTGCAGCTAAAAACAGCCCTGCCGTGTGGCAGGGATGAATGTGGGGCTGAGCCAGATCTGTCACCAGAGAGCACAGAGATCCAGCACGATGACAGAAAGCCAGCCAGGGTGCTTACATCATCAGTGGCCCTGGAAGATCAACAGGGCTTTCCTTCAACAAATAATCATCCTATCCAACCAAGATGAAGCTGGATATTACAATAGTCCCCTTTAATAAGAAGATTTGTTTCGATCTATGTGATCACTATTTTGGGGTGGCTTCAAAATAACTTTCAGCCGTAATAATGAACGTCTCTAAAAAGACCTCAACCAAACAAATGTTAAGAGGGAGTAAATGAACACCTCTGCATTTCTACCCTGCTGCTATAGCAGCACTGACAGTGAGTGGGAAGAGGCCAACCGCAGAAGTGGATTGTTCTGACCTTTGAGAAGTCATGTTGGGGCAAACTAGAGGGTGGGTGAACTAAGTCCAAACTTATATAGTCTAAATGACATCTGATAATTTCAGGTCAATTCAGTATGTAACCAGTTTGTTAGCTACTACTAAGAGGTTATGTAAAAAGCAGGTGACTTTTTTGGTGGAAACTTCCAAATTAAAAATATGTTGGTAACTGTCCAAATAACTAAATCTGGGACAACCAAATGCAGGCCAATGCTGGTGTCAACCTTCTACAAATAACCAAACACGTGGCAACTTCAACACAATTGACTACCTAGTCAAGTGCCACACCCATTCCACAATCACCAGACCAAAACAAGATTCACATTCCTGTTTTGCGTAAACGAGGGAATTTACGTCAGTCTAAAGGAAGCAAACACTCCTCCTGATGGAGGTGGAATGTCTTAAGTCATTATATGCCCTCTCATCCAAGCCATGCTGCCCAACACAGTCGCTATTATCAAAGGCCAGCTGGAACAGGAACCTGCCACCTGGTTCTTAATAAAACAGATGGCTGTCCAATTTCCATTGTGCTCCTAAAATGAATGATTAACTCTCTCACAAATCACTGTGTACCCTGGAAGAACACCTGCAGAAGGCCTACCTGGTTACTATTAAATCCCTTAAACATACTCTACAGAAGAAAACACTCCAAATGATGAAAAAAACACTGATTTAAGGGCTACATGAATATAAGAGAGTGGGTAACGTTAATCGGTCCTTTAAACAATCAGAAAACACAGCTGTGGTGTGTTTATTACTATTACACATAATCACACAGATATGTCCTTTTTTTGAATCCTGCTCATAATGTACAACAGCAGATTTATAAGCGTTTCAATTTTACCTTTAAAGCATACTTCTCCGAACTCCTCTTGTGAAAGATCTCCAGAACCTTGCCATTGATACCCAGCCCTAGGACCTGGCTAGTGACCTTGTAGTCGTCAGTTATGGCATTTTTCTTGATCTGAAGTGAGGTTTTTCCCATCATGAATTGGGCTGGATTCTGTTGTTGCTGCTGCTGCTGCTGCTGCTGGTTTGGAAACTTAGGCGGACTGTTGGCGTTAGTCAACATCTCCCACCTCTTTTCTTCCTTAACTTCAACAACTAGCTAACTGTTACTTCTCCCGAACTTCAATCTTTCTTTGGCAACACCCAAGGCGAAGATTTGCCTTAGAGAGCTCGACTCCAGGCACATAAACTACGTTTAAAGCGATAAAACTCTGACACTGACCCTCTGAATTGGTTATTTCGGTTTCTTGGTTACTAACGTTAGCGAAGCTAGCTAATATCCATTTCGAGGATCAACCCAGCAATTCAGGGCTCAGAGAGTTAAAAAGACAACTTACATAAAACCACTTCAAGGTTAAACGGCTTCGAAGCGACACGAGCTTTTCAAAAGCGCCGCGGAGCGAATTAAAACCACAAATATTGAATTAAAAAGTCGAGAATTGTGTGCTCTCCAACCCGACACCTCTGTGAGACGAGCACTGGCCCTTCGCGACTTTCGGCCAGCGTCTTACTGTTCTGACGTCATAGTGGGGTAGGGAATGATTGCGCTCTTAAAGGAGCCGCCACCTAATGAAAATGCCTCGCCAAAAGTGCAGTTCTAATAATGAATGTTTTAAATATAAAATTATGTATATATGCTAAACTGTTAACTTCAATTAGAAAAGCTTGCTGACCAGATAAAGACTTTCCTGCCAGAAGGGGAGAGCAGTTTAAACCAGCAAGGCACAAAAGAAAACAGCTTAAAGCAGGGAGAATCAACTCATTCAAACACTGTCGTAATTTTCTCTACATGGAGGCTCTATCAAGTTTGCATTTTCTTCTTTAGTGGTTTTAATTTTAATCTTGGCAAATATCAACAGGTGTCGCTGTTGTGTAAATCTAAAGAAAAAAGTTTAATGAGATAAATATGTATAGCCACAAGAGGGCGCAATCTGCATGCGTTAAAAAAATTCATACTCTTGTGAAAATAAAACTATAATAAAAAAATACAGTTTAATCAATTATTTAAAAGAACAACATTTAAAATACATATCTAATAATAATAAAAATAATAATAATAACATTCATCTTTTAAAAAGTTATACACTTTTTGTAGGCCTCAATCATAATAAGAAAAGACGCAAGAGAGCGCTTTAGATTAATACACCCTTTGAAAACAACAGATTTGAGAACATTTCAACACTCTTGTTTTTGTATTATGGAACAGATTTATGGATTTTATAATGCAAAAAGCCCGAATCATTCACAAATAGCTTCAATAGGCAGCTGGTATTATTGAGAAATGACTGAAAATCCTCCTTTTGTCACCTCCGGCTATGTTTTGTGTTATGCATGGGCTCATTTAGAAAACAAATGAACTCTGACATGTTGGTTATAAAAAAAAAATTAACATTTCCTTTTTATGTGAATGATTTGGTGAATGTTTTATTAAAATGTTGCTATTTGGTAGCCTAAATAATACCTGTTGATTTGAGTTTGTTACTACCATTAGCTGTCTAAAAGGTGTGGTTTTTACTGAATTACACACAAATCATCGGCATGTGGTGGTGTCAGCCTGCTACAAACAACCAGAATCACATGGCAGCTTCTACGGACTGAACTGACATAACCATTCGTAAAATGTTGTTAAGTCACATGTCTCTATTGCTGACTTCTGAATGAACAGATCAAAAGTCAAACTGCAACAAAGAGATCATATATGGCTGATGTATGCTTACAAAAGATCCACAAGTGATATTAGCAAGCAGAGAGCCAACTGTAAAACATGCTTTCTGTTTTTGGGTGGAGATGTAGGTGTTATTTTGACAAATATTTAATCAAGATTCACATGGTGAACTAAGTGACGTGACATTCATTCAGCAAAGTATGGTGACTCATACTCAGAATTCATGCTCTACATTTAACCCATCCAAAGTGCACACACACACAGAGCAGTGAACCAACACACACACTGTGAACACACACCCAGAGCAGTGGGCAGCCATTTATGCTGAGGCTGCGGCGCCCAGGGAGCAGTTGGGGGTTCGATGCCTTGCTCAAGGGCACCTAAGTCATGGTATTGGGGGTGGAGAGAGCACTGTACATGCATTTTTGTAAATGTTGGATATACATTTGTATTTATATATATATATATTCGCAATACAGGACTTCAGGAAAACAGGTCAAAGTGAAAATACTACAAAACAACATCACAACGCTACAGACATCCCATCACATCTTACTGTATGTACAATGAAACATGATTTTCATGAAGGAATATTTTAAAATCCACCTTATATGAATTTCTTTCTTCCGTGGAACACAAAAGAAGGTATTCTGCAGAATGTCCGAGCTGCTCTTTTTCCATACAATGAAAGCAGAAGATTTATAGGTCCAAAAAGATACCAAAAGCACCATTCATGTAATTTATCGTGTTATATGAAAGTCAGAAATTTCAGTATGTTCTTTGCACATAACAACATATGGCTTTAGAAAAAAAATATTAAGCGCAAATCAAACATATAAATTAATTGGTTTTTTTTTTTTGCTTTTTGTATAGTTAGGACATTCTGCAAAACATCTCCTTTTTGTCATGCAGGTTTGGAACAACAGTACAAATTAGAAAGAACAAAAAACGACATAAAATGTTAGCTGTTTGCACTCTTGTAATACAAGGGCAGCTATAAAAAGGAATAAAATATCCCTATGCTTGATTTAAGCATAAAGGCTGAAAATATTAACCCAACAGTACTAGAAAGTATGCGTAAACCATCAATATTTCATATGATCAATTTTCCACTAGATCTGAATATAGAGTCTAGCTCTTATTATCTATGTTTATGATACGTTAAACGAATATTCTAGGTTAAATACAACTTAAGCTTGTATTTAAAACATTAACATTACATCAATTTAGGTTTTAGGGCAAATCGTTTCTTGAAATTGAGTCCAAAAAATGTTCTGTGCACACAAATGCTGTCAAAAGTCTTTTAACGCAGAACAATCCTATAAATAGTTGAAGTTTTAGTTAGTAGCTGTTTTTTCGCCGGCAAAAGACAAAACATAGCCTTTAGAAACAATAAGCAAAACAAGACTAGAAGGCACCACATTAGAATGAGTGTGAAAGAGCAGTTTCTTTTACTCTGATCAATTTATGTTAGGTATGAACATGGAGCTTTGTGAACTGTAGGTAATCGTACAATACCTGAGAGATTAATTTGAGATGCTGAACAGTTCCTGTTTTCATTATATATATATTATATTATGGATTTAGTTGTTGGACACCAGCTATATATATATATATATATTTATAGCTGGTGTCCAACAACTAAATCCACCAAAGGTCCATGTTTTATTTTTCTCGTAGTCTATTCTTTTCATTTCACAGCATTTAAAACTTCATACAAAAACACAGTCTATATAAGATTAATTCATTTAGCAGATGCTTTCATCTAAAGCAACTTACAAGTGAGTGCAACAGAAACAGATTTGTATTCTCCTGTCTGCTCCTTTCAAATGTGCAGGGAATTCTGAAGTCTAGAGCATATGAGCCAAGCCACATTTACGGAGTCTATTTACAGCAACCTGCTTTCATTCATGCTTGCTTTCCAAAAGCTAAAAACAACTGAGCCCAGTGAACTTTATTATTGGGAGAAGGATTTGGTTTCACACGTAGTCTTTAGAAAACAGACTTGGCTTGGTTGTGTGGACAGATGTGTGTTTGAACTCACTGCACCAAACCAATTCAAGTGTTTATCATATATTAGCCACTTCCTGTCCGATATGACTGCCAAACACACACAGATAAAAGCTGCCATTTTTCTAGCTTTGTTTGTGTATGGAAAAATGAAATGGCCATTTAAAGTGTTATATGCTTACATAAGCGACACCAATCAGAGCCCAGGTATAGTTAGCATGCCGCCCCCCTCCTGCCAGGCCAGAAGACAGCTCGACATGTTCCAGTTTATCAAGAGACAGTGGAATTTAGGTGCTGTAGCTTAAGAGACGGTGTTATATTAACATTAAGGCCAAACATAAAAAGTAGATAGACTCAGGAACATTTGAAATGCTACTGCCATAAAATTTTACACCATAAGGCTATGTAAAATGTTCATGGTGTACCATTTGATCTCTTTCTTGGTCGCTTTCCAGTCTGCGTGTAACAGTGTCCTTAGTAAAGTGGAATGTTTCTATGGTGATGCACCGTGTCACGGAAAGTACAAGAGGGGAGTTTGCCATCATATATTATTCATTTTATTCATGTATTTTTCAAGTATATTTAATGTGTTTTTCAAGTTCAGAACTTTAGTAGTTATATTCTTACTTCCTTGTATGTGACAAAGCAAGCCATTAAAAGCACAATGGTTAATGCAGATGAAGCTCTATGATGCTGCATTTAATATAATTAAGAGAATAAGGTGAAATCAAAGCATCAGAGTAAACTCACAAATGAGGAACTCAACTGCCAATAAAGCATCCATTTACTGTTCTGGTAGGTCACATGATTCTGTGTGGAATTTCCCCTGTTCTGCAGAAAGCCTCATACTCTGAGGAAAATAGAATAAAAAGCATTGTCGAAAAGGGAAGGACTTTCAGTCATTTGTCACCTTCATTCAGTCACCATAGTCATGATGTTTGATGAGTAAGATATTATGAAGAAAGGACGTCATCTTTCCAAAATCTATATATAATATAATAATATAAATCAATATAACAATCAAGCATGCATACTGTAGTCAGTTCTGTCATTGTGCAGCTGTGTCTAAACAACTCTTTTTTTCATGTAAATGCATTCAAAGAAATCTATATATGTATGCAATTTAGCAGAGGCTTTTATTCAAAGCAATTCATCGAAAAACTAACCATCGCTGTAGTACACAATGTCAGATTTATTAGGCAACTAGATTTGGAAACTATCTAGAGAAAATCATTTGAAATAATTTTGTATAGCATTCTTTAATTAATTTGTACATCAACTTAAATAAAAGCAAAGGGCATTATTGTGGCCTAATGGCTAATGTACACATCAGACAATGAAATACTTTTTTTAAGGCGTGCACAGCATTATATTGATTGATTTTGTTTTTACAAAACAAATTCAATTGTACTTCATGTCCTAAATCTGTAGAAGCCTATCTGTAGAAGCCTATTTCCACCTCAAAATATAAATGTTTATTTTGATAAAGTTTAAGTTAAGAAATAATATCACATTATGAGATACATACATGCAATTATGAGAAATAAAGTTGCAATTGCAAAATATAAAGACACATTATGAGATATGAGTGGCAGTTATGGTATAAGAGCTCACTGTGAGAAATAAAGTCTATAAAAATGAAAATATTTGTAAAAATATTTTTTCTTTCTTTTTTCTTTTTCTTTATAGTAGACAACCAACAAAGGATTATTGGCATTAGTTGTTGAGTGAACGCTAAACTAAATACTAAACAATCAGATATTTTTGCTTGAGTGTTCGAAATTGTCCCCCCCCCAAAAAAAAGTACAATGAAGGGTGCTAACAAAATGTTATGAAGTGATCTTAGGTCAGTAGGGCACCGCATGGTCTGTGTGGATGGTCCCAGTGCTTGCACGTCTGAGTCACATGAAAATGCCTGCCGTCTCCCCCTTGTGTCTTTTCCTTAAACAACAAAGGGCCTGATGGCGGAAATTTGTTAGCCTACTTCTGGGTGCCAGGTTCCCTTGTGTCTCACTCAGCTAGAAAAACTGCCCTACTTTACACTTCACTTCTCAGTCACAGGAGCAAATGGATGAAACGACTAAAATGCTCTATTTGTCATGTACAACAGATTTGGAACTGTTTTTCCTAATGGGCCTCAAAGGAACTTTCTAGCAGGACTATATCTCTCTATCTCCAGACACAGTAACCCACTACTCTAGATGGGAAACAGCCAGGTTGGCAGAAGCTTGGTTTACAAAAGAGCAACAGAATTAAACTGGTCATCTGTTAAGTGGTACAACCACCAATGACCTACATATCATCACCTCGGAATTACAAGGTGCTGACATTTTTGTCAAAATAAAGTTAGTGACATATTCGTATTCTGTGACAACTGATTTACAATATTTTTTTTTTAAAGTTACATACATTTTGGGACTTTTTATTTAGAAAACAAAAAGGTTCTATCTACAAAGTATATGGAATGCAAAAACTCTGAAGCTCAGAATGCAGATAAAACCTTATAATTCCAAGATAACGGTAATGAATCATCCAATATTTTAGCAGATTTTTTTTTCAGGTTCATTCCTATATTGCTGTTCACAGTACTGTTTCAGCGCAGCTTTATAGAAATTTCCACAGCAAGAAATTGGCAGCTGTAAAAATATACCTATATATTACTAAAACTTTTTGCAGGTTATATAAAGCAGTGACGACAAGTGACAAGTCTTCAAGAGTGAATCATTTTAATCATTCACTCAAAAAAAGAGAGTATAAAATCAATTCAAAAATTCAGATTAATTCAGGAATGAAAGAATAAATGAGTAATTTACTCGATTTGTTCATGCAATTCATGCATTAACAAAGCAGTGTTGCAATAGTTTTGCTGTAGCTATGTTCTCAACATTTTTTTATGGTTGGAACAAAACAGATAAAGGATCAAAGTAATATTTAAATTGCATGAATATGTATTAATATAAAATATATTTCTATGAATAATAGTTTTTACATATATAGAAAACCATCATTGTAAAATTAGACGACACATTATATATTACAATATTAGTCATGGCAGTGTTTTTTTTACTGCAGTTTTTAAATACCTTGTATTTTGGCTTTCTGGCTTATTTTCAGTCTATCCAATCTACAGTATGAGGCACATGCTGACATACAACAGATCCACACACCTGCTGTCGACTCTCTCCTCCCATACTCAGCTGATCTCTGATCAGTTCAGGCCAGCAGCAGTAAGGAAATGTGAGCCACTTGTTTCATCTTACAGATCTATCGGTTCATGCATAAGGTGCTTCTAGGCACAGATGCTAAATCCGCCTAAACCTTCTGATCCTGCATTTAGATTACAAGAGCCACTTGTGTGCAAGATTACCACTGAAACAGAAGTCACTGCTATATGCTGATTGTGGATAATCTGTGTAATTTCAGGCATGTATGAAGATCATTGTTAAGTATTTCATTCAATGCAGAGATTTTCCTATTTTCCACCTAGAGCCTTCAACTGGCCCACATCCAAAATGAGGTTTTCCTCTTCTCCAGTCTGCTCTAGTAGAGGCCTCAAACTCAAAGCACTCTCTTTCAAAAGGTTTTTTTATTTCTTTACATTGACCTGGCCAACATCAGTCTAGTGGCTCTCTAATCCTTGACCTGTTTTGATCCCGGTCACGTTTCAACACTTGACACTTCGGTAGGCAACAACACAACCTACTGTCCTAGATCAAATATAAGGCAGCTTTTTCCATACAACCAACTCTGCTAATTCACTTGCTTTCTTTGTATGGATTTGTGACTGATTATTCTTTTCCAGTGCAGGCATTTTGAATGCTGTTCACCTGGGCTACAGTTACTACTCATATCTGGCATGGTGTCTATCCCTCAGACCTACTGCTTAGACATTGGATGGGCACTGCCAGAGTCTCCGCTCATGCATACCCAATGGCCATCTTGGGGTATTTGAACCAAAGGCCATCTGAGGTGTTTCCTTATCATTTTTGCATGAACGTTAACCCCTCTCTAGCTAAGCTCTCTCCACTCCATCCAGAGGAGAGAGTTATAAATAAACAGCCATGCCTCAGACATCTGCATAAGTATCACATTCTAATATTGCTGCAAATACAAGCCTCACGTTTCAGTGTAGATTTCACTGCCTAATAGGATTAACTGAATTACCCTTAGCAAGGCCTCTTGGCCAATTAGACTTCAACTCAAATAGTGTGCACAGATGTCCCATGCACAGAGTTTTCCATGGCAGTCTGGAATGGACACAATGCCATGCTGACTAGTCTAACTTGAATTATAAAATAAATTGCATTATACTTCATGCACACCTTGTTATTTGTGGTCAACAATGCAAAATGCTAATGCAGACTGAGGCCTGCCTATAGAGACCTTTCGTTGTATCTGAAATCACAAGAGAAAGCCACAAATTAGCTTCCTCTCACATCTCACAAAAGAATAAATACAACAATTTGTTTTGGAGGAAATTAATGGCTACATTTGAATACGTACACAACTATAAATGTGTATATAAACAATGACTGTCAAATGTTGCTTGACTAGAGACAGCAATTTAAAATGTTCTGAACTCTTCATAAAGGATCAATTTGAGAACTCAGGATGGTAAGTTCAACAAGCTGCATTATTCACAAGATGCCTTGTAAGATTTGTGCTACATCCGAATATAATAGCGCCACTTGCATAAAACTATTCTGCATTCTTAATATCAAAACAGACTGACATTTACTTGAGGTAGCTAAAGAACTGAATTATTTAGAGATCTCATACTGATGGAGCCGTGGTGTTTTATTCTGTTCCCTCTAATAGAGGTTTGAATGGCTGTTTTCGACATTAGCTGAAGATCTTTTTTATTTGATCCTGAAACGGACATACCAGAATATAATATGGCAGTTTGGTGTTTGTTTGGTCTTCAATCTGCTTGTGACGGGTGTTTAATCCCTGATCAAGTGTCTGTAATTGCTATGGCACTGACGGAGCGGATGAGCAGGAGTCCTTCACTTACCTTGACCTGACTGTTGCCTCATTTCCTTTTATACTGATCCAGGGCCAGCTGTGCTGACCCAAATAATTGTATTAATCAGTATAATATAAGCCACAAAACTGACCTTGGACCAGGGGAAAAGGAGACTTGCAAACAGCCCCCTGTCATGAGCAGACAGATATAGAGTCCTTCAAGGCCTTGCTTTGAGCCCAGTCCTGCTGACACATTAAAGCACTCAGCGGTCGGTGTGGTAGGAGAACAAAGCTGAGCAGGAGGCCTGGCCATAGAAAGCCTGGGCTTCTTTCACCATATGCTCATATGCAACAAACAAAGACAACAAACACAGACATCTGAAAGCACGCTCAAACACACAGATACAAACACGCACATCATTTCTCCCTCAGACAAATACAAGCATATGCAATATATGGACAAACACAGTTTTAGGAGAGAGGTTATAAAAAACTTTACAATCTTACAATACAATAGTATTCTCATCTTTGACATCTTGACCCTAGCTGATCCTGACAAGGGCTAATGACAGAAAATAATAGATGTAGTAATTAGTAAATGATTCATTCTTTTACTTGTATGTACTGTGTGTGTGTGTGTGTGTGTGTGTGTGTGTGTGTGTGTGTGTGTGTGTGTGTGTGTGTGTGTGTGTGTGTGTGTGTGTGTCATTTTTGCTATTGCACAAATCATACAAATCTGCTATTCAAATGTTTGGGGTCAGCAAGATTTTTATTTTTTGCAAATGTAATTTAATTCAGCAAGAGTGCATTAAATTGATCAAACATGATAGTAAAGATATTTAAAATTTGTCAAGTAAATTCTTAACTTTCTATTCATCAAGAAATACTGAAAAAAAATACCAGTTTCCCCAAAAAACAGCACAAATGTTTTTAACATTCATAATATTGAGAAATGTTTCTTGAGTATCAAAACATATAAGAATAATTTCTAAATGATCGTGTAAAACTGGGCTGCCAAAAATTCAGCTATGCCATCACAGGAGTAAATTGAATTTTAAAATGTAAAGATATAAATAAGTGTAGCTGATAACTAGTTATAGTTTTATGAGTCATAGAATGCATTTTATAACCACAAAGTTCATATTTATACAGTTGAAGATGCAGACAAACTGTGATCACATTCGATATTACACCTGACCCAATACATCCTGAAACTGAATGAAGGTGAATATCTTGCTCAGCACTGCAAAGACTTTCAGGGAATCATTATTTAATATTAACAATTACCAATATTTGATCATCTATGAGGGGCCCAGTCATAGCAGGGCCCAGAACAATGTTTCTGTTTTTGTCTCCACCTGTCAACATGTTAAAAAGCTAAACCCTGTTGAACCCAGTATACACTCTAGAAATGTATCTTACATCTTAATTATTATTCATATTATTAAGAAGAACAAGCCACCACTCCTGTGTATTTGTGAACCATAGGAAGGACAAATCTTCCCACAGAGGAAAGGGAAGACCGAAAGTTACCTGTAATCTTGTCCAGGGTGGCTTTTCTGCATTGCAGCCTTCCAACTGAAATCTGACACTGGCTACAAATAACTTGTTTACCTAGCAACAGTGACACTAAGCAACAAGCTTCCTGTGAAATGAGACAATGTCCATGCACAATGTGCTCTGGCATATATAGTCAGTTTGAATACAGCAGAGATAATTTAGCACTATTTACAAATAACAAGTTAGCTATGAAATTAAGTAAAATCTTTTGTTCCCAGCATGAACTAGGTCATGACTAAAAAATAGTGTAGGATTATTAGTGTGATTTTAAAGTAGAAAGACTGAAACAGTGTTGAACAAGAAGTTGACTAGCCACAAACTAGATCCAATGCAGACTGGAATAGTTTTTTTATTTTATTGTTTATAAATTGCATTGTGCAAAAAGTGCAAAGTGCATGTGAATTAAAAACAGAGACATGATCAGTTTAAACTGTGACACCTTTTGCAGGTCTATTTATGTATTTAATTAGTGACATTTACTTGCAAGGTCTGGTGTTTATTTTTCTACTCAAAACCAAATTTTAAATCACAAATCTATTTGTTGATTATGGCCCTTGTTGTGTTTTGTAAGTTGATGTCTCTATATGTGGCACAGTTAAATCATATTCTTACACAGATTCAGTTTCTGCATATAACTGGGATGGTTTAAAATGCGTCATAAAGGTAATTCACTTTACACTTTTACTCAAACACCGTCACATAATTTGGAAATCATACTAACAGCTTTTGGACACATGAATATTACTGACAATATCCAACACTGTGCACATCATTAAGTGTATTTTGCAATAAAATGATTTGCGTGAAGGCACTGCATAAACTGCACAAGACTCTTACACCAATTACATCTTTATGGAGCACACCTCTGAACAAGAAGGTTGCCCGGGGGGAAAGTAGGCCACTCACGCTAACAGCAATTTTCATAGCACTGCTTTAGAACAAAACCTTTCCTGCACAGGGGCAGCAATCCAAAAGTTTTTTCTCTTTTGTAAACAGCAGTATATACTGTAGTCACTATGTCTGTGTGCATTAAAAGGTCAGCTATAATTCATTGCTTGTGCTGCTGTCAATACTCCCTTCCCCATATAAGCCTGGTGTCCAATACTGTGTTTTTATGTTACCCTATATAACATAAACAAAAAAACATAAATAGAAAAATAAAATAAAAAAAACTTCATATAAACATATCTTGGGTCAGATTGTTGCCATGATGACAAAGATAGCTTGCCCTAGCATGGAGTCAGTTGGTGTTGATGTCTCCTGCCTGGCTATTTAAACATCAGCATTACGATGGCAGTATATAGAGGGCTACTTGAGAGAGTTGCATCACAGGACAGTGATGTTGGTTTTGTGACCTCTTTAAAGACAGGCAACACTGTCAGATTAGAGAGAAAAAACAAGACAAAAAAATGTAAAGGTTTTTATTTATTTATTTTTATTTTTATTTTTTGAGGGTCTTTATATATTTAAAAAAAATTCTTCCCTTTGAAATAAGTTGTCATAATGGGGCACAGAATATAGGGTTCCCAGGCAGACGCTCCTCAGGACACTCCCAAAGAGGAGCATACTCTCATTTGTTGCTCTCCAGGCAGACTGTGGGGTCATGGGCTATTTCAGTGCTGTCTGAGGCCTGCTGAGCTCAGCCACAAACAAATCAGCAAAACACAGATAACAGACAGAGACAAAGCATAGGAGTCATAGAAAAAGAAATGAGACAAAGGTAAGACACAGATGAATGAGGAAGTTCATCCAGAAAAGAAAAAAACATTGATAAGATAAAGAATACCTTCAGGCTTGCAGTGTTATTATCTAAAAGCACATTCTTTTACAAATGTATTGTGTTAATAGAAATAAACCTGAATATATATATATATATATATATATATATATATATATATATATATATATATATATATATATATATATATATATATATTAAATTAAATTAATGCATTTAGCTTACAGTGCATCCAGGCTATCAATTATTTTTTTTCTTTTATATCTATCATGTGTTCCTAGGGAATTGAACCACCCAACCTTGCACTTGACAGTGCAATGCTCTACCAATTGAGCTACAGGAGCACCATATATATATATATATATATAGTTCAGATGAGCAATTTTTTTTTTAAAAAGTTCATTTTAGAAGATATAGAGGTTTAGAAGATGTTAGAGGTTCTGCTATGGCATTGTAAAGCACCTTTATTTTTAAGAGTTTATACAACTCTTGTAGTGAAAATGTTTCAGAAATGACAAGCTAAATATTACAGATATGTGACATTTTCCTCACAATTAAGTAATCGTATTTCATTCAATAATAATAATAGGGATTTTTTTTTTTTTTTTTGCATTTTAGTCATAAGTACTACAAATTAGGTGGTTATACTAAAACTTATAAAAAGTTTTTTTTTTTTTTTTTTATGTTGTATGGGTAAAATATAGCCATGTTCTTATGAGATTCATACATCTGAACTGTTGCTGGGGTAATATAAGTAGGCCACCCTCATCATAAGTATTGCTGCTTCTTCCGCATCTGTGTGCCAGTAATCGGCCCATCCTGACCCACAAGCAGTGCTCCTGCTTCTGTGGCTTTGGCTGTTGTGATGGAATGTGGAATGTTCGGGTTGTGGGACAAATGTTCCTAAAATGCAGCCCCACCTTTTAAAACTGTTTGCCACCACAGTTGTGGGGACCTGTGCGTGGCTTGTATGGACATGTGTTAGACTGCAATTGCATGAGTGCCTTTGTGAGGGGGGCAGGGAGGTGCAAGATTGCTGAGCTTTAATAAAGTATTCCTCCCACCCAATACAGAAACTCAAAACATTATCAGAATGGAAACAAAGGAGTGCAATGAGGGCATATGCAGACACATGCATTTTTTGTCCGGTAGCACATACCACAGATGAATGATTAATATTTAGCAAGATCATCAATCCTGAGACTTTTTAACAAGAGTTTTTTTCTAAAGTTAAGACTTCCCAGGCCTGTTGTTCAGCGTTAACATCCTTCCATAAAGGCCACAGTTTTACCAGCCAAATTAGACCTGTGTGGTCGATTCTCACAACAACTGTCACAATAAGGACAGGGTCGTGTTTTACAGGAGCATTTTTATGGGAAAGTAGTTCACAAAAAACAGTGTGAAAACTTTGATAAATCAGTGACTCACTTTGCCCTGACGCATTTCAACATGAAAGACGTCAATATGACTATTACTCAGATCCAGGTGGGCACACAGTAATGCGTGCTTGTATTTTATCACTGATGCAAATGCCCTGTTCATTAGATCACCTCAAGTTAACAAGCGTATAAATCCTGAACTAACTGTCGCAATGGTGGGCTTCGAAATGGGCAATATAAAACTAGCTCACATTAGAATGAGATAAATGTCAGGGGGAAAAAATAAAAATATCTTCCTCATTAAATGCCTTTATAAGAACTATATAGGTGCAGTCTTGTGCTTGTATTCAGTAAATCAAGCACAGGATCGTGTGATTTTGAAACCAAAGCTAATAACATTCTCTGAAAGCAGTGCATGCAAAAGCATGAAGCGCGTGACGACAATATGAATGAACAAAAAGGATGTTTTTTTTTTAGGTTATCGTTCATTGAATTGAGCTGAAGTCCCTGTATTTTAACAGCTGTGTTGCTCCAATTTTTTCATTTTGATTTTGCAGGATGGTTTCATGAAATCATTCCAGAGTAAACAAATGTTTCTACATGAAAAGACCTATTATAGATATTGTTTTATACATTAATACACCAGACTTAACGTTATTCCCCTGACTTCTGAAAATGTACATCCCATTAAGTCAAAATGAAGCATGAGGATTTTTTTGTAGCACAATCTAATGATTTGAAATTATTTGTTGCAGTCTCTTTGAGTGGAACTTCCCTGAACCTGAATTGTCTCCCATAATTTAAAACTCAGTAGGTTTGTTAGGAAAAAGGTGGATAAGACAGCCTTCTAAGAACACATAGCTCAATAAAAAAAAACATATATCAAGATCTCTTGTATTATTTTTTTCATTATACTAGATTTAAATACAAAAACACATGTTGTGTGTATAGCCCCTTAGCTTGTTTTTCCTCCTCAGTAACGTTAATGAACTGTCACACTCTCTTTACAATGGCTGGTTTACAATCCCCCCTGAAGGCTCCATATGGCTACAGGACTAAGACTTTGTAAAATCCTCAGGCTGGAAGACTGTCCCTGACACAAAGGGTGAAGGGAGGAAGGAAGGATGCAACTACTTGGACCATTCGGGCTGAGCCAGTCCATATGGGTCATATGTTCAGTGTGTTGGATCCTTAATGGGATTGACTTAATCTGCTCTGTTCTAGCAGGACAGTTCTCTGAGGCTAAATCAACCTTGTTGTCCCTAAATCTCAATGAGATTGATGAGAAATGAGTGGCTACCTTGACGCACTGTTGTTCTGAGCCTGTTTAGACATGTTGAAGACTGGTTAAGAGATGGTCATGACTTGCCCCTGACAGGATTTTATAGTCACACAAGTGCTCTGATTAATCCCAAATGCATGTCACGTGTCTCAGTTAATTGACATATGCAAAATTTCAAAGGGTAGTACCATGTTAGATATAACATGAGCATTTTAGTTCTACTTTGAAATGTTTATGGTGAGAGAAATCAGACAAGATATGTTGTTGTTAGCTTTAGCACATGCTACATGTGCTAAGGCTAACAGCAACTTTAGCTTACATAACATACGCATCATCTGAGTAACATCTTATTGAATTGTTTCAACATAAAAATACATCTCTCAGACTACTTTTCAAATGAGAATGGTTATCAAATGAGACACTGGTGCACAATGCATACTCTGAATTAGCCTTTGGTAATGAAGAAAAAACATAACTAACCAAAACAATATTAGAACAGCTGAATGCAGGCTAGCTTAAGCTGATAAACCTACACATAGCATAAGATGAAACTCAAAGCTCTTTAATTTCATTTCATTAGAAGATCAACAAAAAATAGGTCTGCTTTCATGAAGTTAGGCAAACAACATGTTTCAAAGCTAATTCAGGATAATCAGAAGTGGGTGGAAAGAAAAAGTTCTCTTGAAGTTCTCTTGAATTCATAATATTACATGTTTGGGGAAATATTTTGCGTATGATCTGATATCTCCTGGTAGTGCACGGTGATTGCATTGATTTGGATATTTTTGCTATTAAAAATGCGCCAAGATCCTCAAAATCACCTAAATGACAAATTATAATGATGACTAAGTGGGATACTGGTACATAAAATGATTAAATAATTTTCCCTGTTGTTCCTATAAAGGACACATCTGTTTTTACCATGTAAATAGTGTGGTATTTTTATGAGCTCACCATATGTAAATACCAACCAACCCATTCGCCTCCTCAGGGTAGTTTCAACAAGTTTCGGTGAGGCTGGAGATCACAGTCTAGCAAACACATATTCATATATTGCCTCATCGAGAAACAATGTCTAATTCTGAATATATCCAGACCTCCTGTTACTGTTTTCAAGTATCCGGTTGTTTTTTCAAATCACTTTGTCTTATGACCTACTTTTGAGTCAGGGATAATCTATCAAATTTGAAAATTTAACCAAGCCAATACTGCCATTTAAATCTAGAATTTCAGTTTTATAAAGACTGGAAAAGTGAATACAAGGACAAGACAAAACATTAGGTTCCTTAAAGCAGCTGAAAACAGCATAACCAAATCCACATGAATTAGATTACCATGCATGAGCTGCCTGATTTGATTTCATCTCGTGCATGAATATACTATTCAGATATGTAGTTAGAAATGCAGGTGATGCTCCCATTTGTTACACGGTTTAGAAGGTGATCTGTTGTTTATCACATCAGTATTTAAAATGAGGCCAGGCTTGTTTACATGAGTCTGACTCCAAGAGTATTATAACAATGGACCTGTACAAAGCACCTCTCGAATTTTTTTGATCAAGACAGTTAAAATTTGCATACAAAGACCAATTATGGCTTCTAGATGTTTTGCATACTTGTGTCATGAATAATAACATAAGTATGCAATTAATGTTCATACGAATTGTAATGGTGTTTTAGTGCACATTCCTACATAGTGTTGTATGTCATGGGTGTGTTGAGGAGCCTGCCGATTTGTTGAGTAAAGTTTGCCAGTTAAAAAAAAAAGTTTTTTAAATAGTTAAAATAGTTTAAAGTTGCACTGAAACTGAAGTAGCACTAGACCATGTACTTCTTCACGTACATCCAAGATGTACGTGAAGAAAATCCGGCATATTGAACCATTTTGATTGAACAAAAATAAAACTCATAAAATACATGGATGAAAGATTCATCTATTACATAGATTTACAAAGTAGATAAGGTGAGTTTTTCAATTTATGCCACCTTAAATAAGGAAAGACAAAAATTCTCATTTTTGAGATACTAACCTTTGAATGTTACAAATACACACACACACACACACACACACACAAACACACAAAAGAAAAAGACAAATTTCAAACAAAAGGCTGGTAATATTTTATTTTTTTTTAGAAAAGAAACTAATACAAGCTCATTTGGTTGCTTAAACACACTTTGTCATTATTTAAATCTTGTCATTTACTCCTGTTTTACTTTATCACTTATTTTCATGCG
Source organism: Carassius carassius (assembly GCF_963082965.1). Lineage (NCBI taxonomy): Eukaryota > Metazoa > Chordata > Actinopteri > Cypriniformes > Cyprinidae > Carassius > Carassius carassius. The sequence goes on from NC_081798.1 coordinate 7,448,092, forward strand.
TTCTGTGATTATCATGCTCTGAACCACATAGCCAACAGCCAAGAGACAAAGTTAGAAGGAAAATTACATCATCTCTTTCACTTCTCTTTAAAACACGAGTAACAGTAAAAACTCTATAAAAGGGTGAAACAAAAGCAATACAAAAAAAAAATTCTATTAAAGCTGGAAGAGAAACATTAGTCATCCCGTGCTTAGCGTTGATTTAGTCAAGTGTGTTCAGTTAAAGGCACAAGACTAGATTCCCCCCCAAACTGAGGGGTGCACGCATTGAGACAAACAACAAAGGGACAGATAACTGAACGGGTGCTTCGGTGAAAAATTCAGTATAAAGATGTGGAGCGGGATGCTGTTATTTGTGTGGTAGAGATCTCTCTACATCATACAAGATGGATTTCACAAGCAAGAAAGAGGTAGAAAAACAACACTACAAACACTTTTGCCTGGACACTTTTCCCTGATGTATTCCAAGAATACGCAGAACAACTGAAACTTTGCAGGAGACCACGTATGAACCCAAAAAGTATTACGAATGGACAAAGACACCATAGATGTTTGGAGTCTATAAGCTAATTTGAGCACCATCATCTCTAAAGCTATAAAGCTTTTTTGAAACCCAGCTTTATTGAGAGCCAAAACATCACCATCTTTACACCCACTAGGTGTGTGGAATCATATATAAATGTCTATTAAACCCCAAATAAAGGTTAAAACCTGAGAAAGAGGCGTGAAGAGAATGTTGTTTTTCCAATTAAGAGGACTTTCACAACTACTTGCCTGGTATCCACTTGGTCCAGGTAGCACACAGATGCTTTGCACACACCTGTCAGGGCTAGTGGGTTAAGCGCCATTCATTTTCACACTCCTTTAAAAGATTAGTGTCTTACCTAGCAACAATCAGCTTCTAAACATTATGTGTTCAATTCACAGATAGAAAGGAGTGAGGCAGTGTCAAAAAAAACATGCTTACGTTAGATCATACAACAACCTTACCAACAACCAAATGCATATATTGTTTGTCCTGATAGTGGGTTCACATGGACAAATTCTCAAAATGCAGACTTTGACCAGCGCCATTGTGGGTGGGTGGGTGAATGTGCTGCGTGCTCGGCTGTATAAAAAACAAGATTCTCTTGTTAACCTAGAGTGAAAGGGAACAAGATGGTAGGCCACTATGAAGAGATATATCAGACTACACTATCAACCAGTCACTGGTAATTAACCACTCTATGTACTGATGCTAAGCTCTGGGGGAGGGGGACTATCTTTAGTCATGTTGTTATATATATATATATAGTATGTATGGCAAGAATAGTTACTAAAAACTAAACTTTAAAAATGACTGGACGGGAGAGGTTCATAGGTCAAAGGATGTATCTTCAACCATTTTTTAGCTAGTATTTTGAATACGCTTATGAAGTCCTTAACCTAGCTATCTCATCTCTCATTGCAAACAGCACACTGTTATTGAAAATATAGCTAACAATTCCCTTCCCCCAACAGCAGCTTAGAGGAAATGCATACTACCATGTACAAACACGTGACACTGCCTGTTGCTTTCAAGTGAAACCTGACTAATATCTTTCAAAACAGCACTGATAAAAACACGTTTCTATACAACACTTGTGAAATAGTGCCCATCTCTACCAATACATGCCAGGAATGGGCATGGCAATCACAAAGCACTGTGACCTGCATTACTCTACCACTTACAAGCAAATATAACTTTCTTCATCTTGTTCTAGGGTAACTTATCCAAAGCAATAGCTTCTCAAATAATAAACAGACTTTGTCCTCACACTGGGATACGGGTGACTGGGAAAGGACACTGTTAAATAAGAAATGTGCTCATCTAAATTAGATCAAGATAATTTTTAAGATGATAACATAGGCTTTAAACCACCAACTAGACATTTTAAAATGGTTTTAAATAAAGATTAGAGTCAGATGTTTGACCTAAAACTGAATCCACTCTAAGCCCTTGAAAACAATATTAGCAAAACAGCCCTTAAAGATATAAAAGATGTAGGTTTGTCTGAGCAGAAGTAGTGTAAACTTCAGAAAGGACAGGATGAGCAGTCAACATCAAAATTTCACCCAGCAGTCAAATTCAAGACCAAGGTGTAAATAAAACAGCCCTGATGTCAACTTTGCATTTTACACACTGAAGGCCATTTGATAAAAACACATTATCGTTGTATAAAATTGTTTTTGCTTGTTAAACTTCATTAAAAATTGAAACTCTGAAAGTTTTGACACTCATTTAGAAAAACCAACCAAAACAAATGGGGGAAAAAAATCCACTTCTAAAACTGCTACAAGTCTTTATCCCTGAAAAGCTAAGGAATCTCTATGAAACAAGCTTTGGCAGCACTGTGCGAAAAGGTATAGTTCCAGTGGAGTCACCTATCATGGTGGTCCGCAGTTTGTTGTTGGTTGAGCCCATGACAGGGGGTACCTTGGAGATGATAGTAGGGAAAGAGGTGCTGTGCTCAGTGATCCGTTTGGGTGCTGTGGACTTCTCTCCACCAGGTGCAGGCTTGGCCAATCTCTTGTAGAGCCAGGGGTGTCTTAAGGCCTGAACTGGTGTCATCCGAGAACTAGAGTCCCAATCCAGACACTTCTTCAGAAAGTCAATGAACGTGGGATCATCACACCCTTTGAGGGCCGCCCCCCACTCCTTGCTTCCTGGGGGACCTCGCATTTTTCCTCTGCGAGAACGGCTCCCATTGAGGACTACGGTGCCATTGCTAAGTGTGCTGACCGTACAGTAGCGTGGGTGGCCTTTGGAGCTGATAAAGTTCTTGGCACGCTTGGCTTGTTCCAGCAGTTTCTGAGGTGGCATACCTAGTAGCTCCATCATGCAGGCCAGCTGGTCACCTTCATCTTCACCAGGAAACAGAGGGTATCCGGTAAGCAGCTCTGCCAGAATGCAACCAAAGCTCCACATGTCTATAGGCATACCATATCGCAATCCCAAGATGACTTCAGGCGCACGGTAGAAGCGGGATTGGATGTACGTGTAGACACGCTGGTGATCGAAACAGCTGGAGCCAAAGTCAATGACCTTGATCCCACTCCTGCCTTGCTGCTTCAGTAAGATATTCTCTGGTTTCAGGTCACAGTGGATGATTTTATGGCGATGGAGAGCTTCCAGGCATTGGAGAATAGAGTGTGCAAACTTGCGTACCAGCGGGAGACTGAAACCCTGAAACTTGTTGCGTTTGATGAGCTCGTACAGGTTCATGCTAAGCAGTTCAAAAGTCATACATATGTGATTGCGGAAGGTGAAATTTTCCAACATGTGGACTAAATTCATGCTGCCTGTCTTGTCTTGCTTTTTCAGGTGCTCCAGAATTCGGATCTCCTCAGCAGCTTGCCGATGGAAGCGCTTCTCATTTCGCACCATCTTCAAAGCAAGGTGCTGCTGTAACTTGTGGTCATAAACCTTCGCCACTTGTCCGAAACTACCTTTGCCGATCACCTTGAGGAACTCGTAGCGATAGGCAAGGTGGTCATGTGGTACGTGGATGTATCCTCCCTGGTCGTCATCATATCCACTGTTGTTGGTGCCCCCGGCTACTGCCTGCCTTTTCTTGGCATTTGGTCCCAGGAAATGGATCTCAGGATAGTTGTGGATCTCCTGCTGCTCCAAGGTAGTCAGTTGCTGCCGGTATTGCTTGAGAGCTTGTTCAGGGGTCATTGGGCTGCCCAGCTTTGTGACTTTTGTTGAGCTCTCCGAGGACTTGACAGAGCTGTTGCTGTCCACGCTTCTCTCTTTGGAGATAGCAGGTTGGGGCTTAGCTGGTACCTGGCTTGTGGCATTGTGTTGGCTCACACCATTAAGTTTGCGGTTGTAGGTGTCCTCGTAAACATATTTCACCTTCACCTGTCCTCCGCGGATTGCTTGGTGATCCTTCATTGTAGGCTTATTCACGCCCTTCAAAAGGAAAGAGATATTTAACAGTTTGTCAAACAGCTACATCAAGTCGTACAACACAAAAATGAGGTTGACCAAAGTCAACATTATTTTCAGCTGAATGGATGTTCAAAATCAAAGGAAGGCTTTCTTTTATTGCTTCTAGCTTCTGTGCAGAACTGGAAAATAAATGTACTGCAACTCTGAGGTTTTATCAGACCAGTGTTAAACAATCAATAGTGCAAACGTGCAGAATTGATCAGCTGCAGAGTAACCCTGGGAATAACATAAGACTAGTGGAGGGGTTTGATGCATGAGTGATAATTGTGGCGACAGAGAATGCCAGACACAATATTTGCAGTCTGACTGGAACGTGAACTGAAAACTGGTGGAACAGGACGTTACTTTCATACATGAGATACAGAAAAAAAATGTAAAGGCAAGAGTCTAATTGTTAAGACTTGCTAACATGCTGAATGTTTCAAAACATAACAGAAATGCAATTTAAATATAGAACTAACTGCATTTCAGTAGACTAGAAAAAAAGGGATGAGGAAATTTGTGTTTGACCTCACCATAACAGTTTCTATACACACTTTTAGCACAGCGCTTGGAAAGAATTCTCACCATGGTTAAAGAATTGCCACTAGACCCAAATATACCATTAAATATGCACTGAACTTTTGCCTTGCAAAATAAACATGTCATAAATAGCGGTTGCTTAGGCCAGTCACAGTGGGCTTTCCTAAGTGAACGGGAACAGAGGAACCATCTTTCACATTCAGGATGTTTAATTTACCATAACTGCTCCAAGTCCCATTCCCATTTAAGATTCCACGATCAAAGATTTATAGTTGAGGCTAAGACATTGCCTGTTTGGCTCTGCATATAGCACAAGATAAAAAAAGAGAGAAGAAACAAAGGACGAAAAATTAGGTCAGGCTGATACAATTATAAGGTGCCTAGTAAACTGTGCCAATTGATTTTAGAGGGGGAGGGGGCATGGAAAGCAGCTCCAAGAAGTGAGACAAAAATAGAAACCAGTGTGTTGGGAATTGAAGGATTCTACACAGCCAAATGCATCAGCTGTTCAATCACAACAAAAAGAGCTTGGTTGACTATACAAGGAGTGCATGACCTAAATAAAATCTGTAATGTCAGTGGCTTATTGAATGATTGGAACTACTGGAAGCTGTGATGATTACTTGTAACCCGAATGCCAGAAAATCAAAGTCGTCCCTCCCAGATTGTTTACTTAACATTTATGAAAGACTGATTGCTATTTAATTATTCACTGAGTGTAAAAAAACAATTAAATTGTCCTTATGATCACAGAAGACCAGTATATTAGCATGCAAAAAAGTGATTTTATTCTCATAACTGAAAATAATGTCCCCAGGTCCAACTTATACGCAGAATTACTTATTGCATAATAGTACAGTGGAGAATCGGATTATCATATCCTTTATCATCTCCGGTCCCACGTTGGCGTGTCATTACTGTAAGCTACATGGACCTCACTGAAAGGCTTAATCTGTTCAGCTCATAACACCTGATATTATTTTAGTGTATTTGCTCACCATAAAAACAGAAATTTTATTAAATCATGGTTTATTTATTTATTGAAAGATGTGACACACATGCTGTGAGGAACAATAAACAGACTTGTTGTGCTGCAGATGTAACCAGATCAGAATCAATAAAGAAGGCTTGTTTAAATATGTGACATTCCAAAATGCACAAGTGGCAGCAGAGCATATGCTTAGGGGGTGAAAAAATGTTTCAACATATTAAGCTCAAAGATCAGAGATTGAAAAACTAATATACAAGAGACATTTTCAAGCTGCTCTTTATAACTGAATCAGGTTTAGAACTGTTCATGCAAATATTTTCATCTAGTGCTCGCTGAAAGAATCCGGTGAGAGAATTTGTGGGAAAAGGAAGTCAGGACTTACAGTGTGTTTGGGGAGAGGGGGCAGTCCAGAGGGACTCTGCCCATTCACATCAGCGTCCTGGTTCACAATGTGATCGGTGCGCATGTAGGAGTCATACAGACTGTCCCCGTGGCGAGCTATAAAGAAAGAGTGAAAATGAGAATCCACAAGCAAAATATTAATACACTCGCCTCACCATCATCATCTAATACACCACCATTACATAAATGAGGATTTCTATTACACAAATATAAGGAGAAAAAGAAAAGAAAAAATACAATGTTCCCATCTGAAAAACACAAATCCCCTTAGAGAGGTATGTAACCAAGATGCAGGTGCGCCAGACAACAGACAGTTCCCTGAGCACATTACACAGCAGGTGTCTATATTAAACCAAGCTTCATGACTCAGTTCAGTTTCAGGAGTTTCCACAACTCTGACTTATGTTGTTAAAATGTCTTAATGACCTAAGGCAAATTCTGTCCAAAAATGAGTGTGACCTGCATGACTTTAGTTCTTCTGTGGAACACAAATGGAGATATTTTGAATAATGTTTATTTTTCTGTACAATGAAAGAATAATGATGTTTTAAACCCCATTAGCTTGTACAGATAATAATACAAAAATAAAATAAAATAAAAAAAGACTTATTTTACAAACATTTTCTTTTGTGTTAACACATATGAGATAAATCAAAGGTTGGAAGAACATGAGGGTGAGTAAATAATGAAAGAACTTTCATTTTTTGGAGGAGAATCCCTTTAAAATAATAAATCCAGTAGGTAGTATTACTACATGGTTAATGAAATGAGCAATGAAGGGTTCAAAACATTATAAAAACTAAACAATATTGGTATTTTGATATATGCACAACTACACAAACCCTCAAATACTATATACCTATTAAGCATTCAGACCGCATTACTATCACTTAATGAGATGTCAATTGAATAAACTGTCAATATGTACATAATATGGCCTGAAGGGACTATTGTTCTCACTGTCCAATGAATTTCCAAAGTTGACATACATACAACTGCTTTATAAGATGGAATAAAAAAATAAAAATTAAAAAAAAATTGTGAAGAGTGTTTACATTTGCTTACTTTAGTACATTAACAAATAATTATTAACATGAACAGTGCATTAATAACAGTTAATCGGCTGTCTTCAAATAGTCTTCACATGCCAAGGGAACCAAGACCAGCCACAGCAAACACAGAGCTAGATATTACATTTCATATGGATATAATTACCTCCAGTTATGGGGCCATCTGGTTTTCTGCTCAATATCATGGCTGCATGCAGTCAACATCAAATATTTATTTTTCCTCCGAAAAATGTTTTCACTAAAGCAAGATCCATCCAAAACAACAATGCAGTGTCCTTCTTATTATATTATTAAACTATCAACAGAGTCTCATAACCTAGGGGAAGCTTGTCAAATGCTCATAGGGTAGATAGACGATTTCACAGTGTTGCAGGGTACATGCATGATCCCCTTTAAGCCCTTTTTCACGAGGCTTATCAATTTGACCACATGTAGTGCAAGTCTAGAGAAGTAGTGTAATAGAGGTATCTGTATTTCCAGCAAGAAGGTCTGAACCCATTGGTAATGGAGCTAGACGTGAATAAATTCACAAATGCATCAGACGAAACCAAATAATGGTGGTGAGAAGCGGTCGTCCTCGATAATAACGATGATGATGATGATGATGATGAAGACTCAAAGTTGCAGAGGAAACAAAAGCGTCATGACAAACTGTCTCCCTGAAGCACAATGAGGTTGAGTCCAAACATTAAACGGATGTCGACCACCTCAACTCTTCCCCTCTCTTAAATATTGTGATGTTGGTTTGAACAGAAGAGTCATCCCAGCGCGAGCACACGGTCCAGCAGGCAGCTAAGGCTCAGGCTAGCGTCTCCTCTTTTCCAGATAGTATAAGCCTACCTTGCTTTCATTACAAAAACAAGCAGGTCAAATGAACTCACAATCCCTTCCAAACACTTTCGATATGTCAAACAAGTGTTCTCGCGAATCGTCTGAGTGTTTTGAATGCGCGTTCCGTCTCGTAATGGTGGTGTATAGATCAGTGGTTTCTTAGCTTGTTGCTAAGAGCGTCTTCAGCTTCTCCCAGCGCGACGTCATCAAACAGGGGGCCTGCCCGGGGCGCGGCCAAAACAACACCATTCTGGCTCAAACTTCCTTTAGTTTCAGGGCAGTTGGGCTAAGAAGGAAGTGGTGTTGAGCCAAAATGGGGCTGTTTACTAGAAAGGGAGTTTAAATCAAGACATAAACAAAACAAAACTTGAACGTGAATATAAATGTAAATTGCGTCATTTCAGCAATGACGATTACATCATTTTTCATTTATATTTTATTTACGAGCATATTTTTTTAGACTGGCAGAAAATTGAAAGAGGAAATTAAATTTATTTTTAATTATTATTATTGTTTTTACAGCTAGTCATATACGAGACTTTTACGAGAAAAAAAACTTTTATTTTAAGGGCATATAAATGTTTAAAGAGCCATGGAAAAACAGAAAAACTGATTTTATTAATATCATTAACGAGGTTGTATACATTAAATGAAATGGTCTGACTGAAAAAAATATATTTTTCTCTATTTTATTTCATTATTTTTTTCTTCTTCACAATTTCGAGCAATACTGGAGTGACTGGTATATGTAAAACAAAATGATTATTGGAGTGTATAATATTATTATTAAATACAATGTTGATAGATACTTTTAATGGACTGACACTATTTTCAGTTGGTTTTATACACTTGTACTTTTTTTGCATTGCATTTTTACGTTTATATTTGCATTCCGGTAACACAATTAAACTGTAATTAAATTATTAAATAACTAAAAAAGATACAAACTCACATACAGATGCAAAGGGTGATAATAGCTATTATGCGGTATCTTTGTCCATTGTGTCCACTTTGCAGTTTAAAATGGCCAATATAGAGATAGAAAAAAAAAACTCTATGCAAATTTATGTAAAAAAGAAGACCAACTGTGACTCTGTATTCAAAAATGATGATGGCATCACTGAATAGCAAACTTTTAATCAGTGTAAATGGAAGAATTTTTGTTGACAATTTGACATTTTAAGTATGAAGTTACATAGATGGCACAATTTAAACAGCAATATCCAAAACAAAGTTGCAAGATTTATTGCAAGATAAATATGGAAAATATCAAAATACAACAATCCTAGTGTGACCCAAGCTGTGCTGCATATCCTAAATTGCCTTGGCAAATCTGGTGTTGTTGTCAAACTCTTTACAGCCCAGATATAGATCAACACAGGCAGAAGAGCACATGCAGGGGTGACAGGGGTGATATGGTGAGACATGTCAAGATATATTTGGTGTGCTTACAACAGGAACGCAGCCATAGTATGCTATTCTTAGCAGTCAGTCTTAGGGGAAGCTGAAACCTGTCTATATTTGTCTTTAGATGACATATTGACATTGTTTTCAGGCTGACCTCTCAGTGGCAGACTGAATGGGTGTGAGCACTCACATCAGGGCTCTTTAACATTATGATGGACACTCACAACTGCTATCTTTTTGTGGGGACTTAAAATGTTTCTGAGAGTACTTTTCCAAGTATGGGCATGCTGTTGAACCTGCAGCTGGATTTTACTGAGTGTTTATTTAAAGTGCGGAGTCGGTTCAAACTGAGTTTGGAAGTAGCATGTTTTTCTTATAAACTGCCATGTGTACACAAACATGCATAAAGCATTGTCCTTGGCTTTTCATATTTGTTCTAGATACAACGGAGTAGTTGTGTAAATATAGTGCTTGCGCCTTGCTGTAGTTGTACTGCTACACAGTACCACAGTACCATATAAATACATAGTTTAATATGCACAGTATAACAGATTACAAGTTCTATAACTATACCTCTCTACAAATAATCTTTGGACGGACATCTTTTGCACCAGGAGCAAGATGTGTTTGCATTTAAACTACATGATTATGGTTCCCTCTTCTGGTTGTTTATGACTTGTGCAACCTTGATGCTACACTGGTATTGAAACTATTGAAACGGTTCTATTTTCTATATTAATATAAATAAATAAATCGGTCACATAAAACAAGATAGCAAGTAAAAGTTTGTGATAAAGAATTTAATATTTTCCATTACATTATTTTTAATAAAACACACACACACACACACACACACACACACACACACACAGACATATAAATGAGGCAACTAACTTGAGTTACTCATAATTTTGTAGTTTCAATTATTATAAATAGAAAATAAATATAATTTTAAAATATTAAAATAATAATTTAAACTGAAATGCATACATTATTACAAAATAAATGTATATTTTATTAAAAGTAAAAATCAGATTAGGAGCATGATATTACATTTTCACCCTTTTTAGCTTTGTTTATAGTTTGTCACACTTTAGGATTCAGATCATCAAACAAATTATAATATTACACAAAGTAATTGCCCCCATATATATATATATATATATAGAATTGTTGGGACATTGAATAAAAAAACTGATGTACAGTAGAAACAATTTTCATGTATTTTCACTTGTTAGTTGCTAGTTAAATTGTTAGTAAATTTCATAACTAATTTAAAACAAATCAGCAACTACCACATTGAATAAAACATGGCTTTTTTTTAGGTAGAAAGACTTGTAAAACATACTCCAATGATCCTTGTTTTATTTACAAAAATATTATTCCTAAAATTACATTTATTTTTTATTTAAACTACAGATTTGTTCATAACCCCAGTTGCTCCATTAAGTTCAGTGTAAATAAAAGAGACTCATCACCATCTTAGGATGACCTTTTATTTCATTCTTCAGTATATTTACAGCTTACTAGACATTTTAAACATCTGATACCCCCCCCTACCCTCTCCCCCGAAATAAACAAACAAACAAACATAAATAAAAGTTTGCCCAATAGTACTGATCTGTCCACATATTCAAGTTCATACACACTGGAAAACTAAACCAAAAAATAAATTAAACAAACAAATCCACAAACAAATCCACACACACACACACACACACACACACACACACACACACACACACACACACACACACACACACACACACACACACACACACACACACACACACACACACACACACACACACACACACACACACACACACACACACTTTAACATTTTAAACACTAGTCCCAAAAAGTCCCACATGGACTAAATAGATCGACATTGAAAGCACCTGGCTACTGCCACTGAATGTGTGTGAACTCTCTCAACATGGAGTTATAGGGAAGGACATCTAGAGCATATTTACAGTACACAGTCAAGATAAGCTACACCGAGACTCAAGGCACTGCCAGCAGGAACATGGCATCCTGAGCAAACATACAAGGCCCTGCCACTTGCTTAGAGTAAAAGAGATACTTCCAGACCAGCAGGATCTGTACCCATACAAGATCAAACTATACAGGCCAAACACATGGGCAGAGTGATCCAAATGGAAATGTATGACTTTTAAAGTGCCTCTACAAACATACCACTCCAAATTATAACCTTTGCCATGATAAATCTGCTTGCTAAAGATGTCCTGTTTGGTTATTTGAGAGATTGAGACTTATATGTGCTTTTAATGGAGAAGAGAAATGAAATATCAGTGCCTGGAAAATCAAATTGTGGGTTCACAGTTATTCCTGACCAATATGGAAAACCATTTCCGTACTTTTGAATGCTTTTCAAAAAAAAAATAATAATTCCCTCAGTATCACAGACCAATTTAATTTACACGCGCCTCCAAAATTCATTAGACGCACGATAAAATCAAAGCAAAAAAAACCCACAGGCGGACCACAGACTGGAAAGCTCTTTAAAAAAAAAACAACAACTTTATTTTGTAATTACAATACAGGGTGCTTATTCTCTTTTCCTTTGGTGTAATACAGATTGAGATGCTTGTGGTTTGGATCTGCAGAGCTTTTCAGAGTGGTAGGAGATGCCCTCTAATCTAACATGACCTTGTGTATTACTGTATGTGCTAAAAGCTGAAGAGATTCAGAAAGCTTACCAGATAACCACAGCCCACAATCCTCACGTCCAATGATGCTCCCTGCACATTAAGTACTGGTGGCGCACTTGAGAGACTGAGGATATCTGTCAGTGCTGAGCATTTCTAAAAGCTGTCATGGGATACCCGAACAGTCTTTTTCTAGAGAGTAGCAGTCGACGTGGGTCCAGAGGAGCTCAAAATGTTTGCGTCTGAAGATGCTCAAGCAGCCCAAATCCATTCAAACACTTTTTTTTATAGATATAGTGGCTAGTGTGCTTCATGACAGAGATGTACAGCCATTTCGATCATTTCAAAAGAAAGAAAGAGATATTCTGACTCAGTGGGATGAAGTATTGAGCTGTAGGGTGAAACATTATCAGTAATACAGTACATTTATAGTTATATTAAGACAATCTCCAGTATAAACTGTTTAATTCTTTTTTTTTTTTTTTTTTTACAGTAGCATGTTACAATTGTTTATGAACTGTGTAATTTTTGATATGTGGACAAGGTTACTATTTGCCCTCTGATATTTCGCAGGCATCTTATTTTCTATAACTTAAGTCTCCCCACTTCCTTTTTGGACAGGAAATGCTCTTTTTACTCCGTTCTTTCATATAGATATTCCCTGATAGAGAACATGCGGTAGACACAAGCAGAGAGACCAAAGGGAAAGTCATGCTTTAAGTAACACTTGCAGTAGCAGCAATAGCAGCAGCATGTAAAAACACAAACAGACAGGGTCAATGTAAAAACAATGAGAAAAAATGAAACTAAACCCATTCATATCAAAAAGCATGACTGCCAGAAACCTATTCCTGGGCTTTCAACAGTGTGCCATTTCTGGAGAGAAGGATTACTCTTGAAGTACTAATCTTTAGTTCTAACCTCCTCTTCGTCTTAGTCATGTCTCGATCCCTTTGCCCGTCTTTGGGGGTTAAAGGTCACAGAAGCATGCTGAGAGCTTGTACAAAGTCCTGAGTGGAGGTTTTGAGTTCGTCTGTTGGGCTACTGGTTCTCCAGGCTGGCCCAGGGATGGCTCAGTGGGGTGAAGGAGATGTGTTGTCCTACATTAGCCCGGTTTGCTCTTGACGTGGCCCAGAGCCCGTAGCAACTTCTCCCTGTAGGCAGCGTAACGCTGCTCCACCTGCCGCATGCGCTCCTTCTCCTCCTTCTCCAGGATGATCAGGAAGTTCTGCAGCTCGGGGACTGAAAATGCATGCCACTGAAAAAAGATGGAGCACTATATAAGCAAAGGCAGGCTATTTGACTGAAATAGAACTGTTTATTAAACCTATGTTTAGTTTGCATGTGTTAGGTTAATTATGGCTTACGTCGATTTGTTTATCAGAACATTAATTTTGTTTTGTAGAGTTTCAGTGGAAACAAAGGATGACATAACATTATCATGAAAAATAAAATTAAAAAAACTCATAGCTAAAAGTGCTTTTATTTTCATTATGATAAAGCAAAAAAAAAATTCCAAGGTCAAGGTTTCGATTACCAGGAAAAGTAAAAAACTTTAAAAAAGATAAATGTAAATGTGTACCTTGAATGCATTGTAAATTGTGTGATTAAATCTAAATTGATTCAAACTGTAATTGTACAGTTTTTATTATATTCGTAATGATAGAGCAGATGAAAAAAGTAAAAACAAATATACACACACACACACACACACACGTTTGTTTTTGTGAATTGTTGGGACTTTTCATAGAAACTTTTATACTGATCAAAAAATATTTTCTATCCCCTAACCCTAAACAGAAAACCTGTTTGCATTGTTACACTTTCAGTGTAACAATGCCAAAAACTTCAGGTTTTACCATCAATTGGTCCACACAACGTGAAAAATAACATTTTTATTTATTTAAACTATGTATGTGTGTGCGTGCATATTTTTTTTACTAAATTTTAACTGTGTGTGTGTCATTAAATTATGAAAATACTAGATCATATTTATGGTGTTGCGCAAATATAACTAAAAAATATAACTTTTAGACCGAACAGAAAAGCTCACCTCCACCTCGCCAGTCTCATTTTCTTTGAGTACAAAAGACAAGTTCTCTAGATCCGGACCTGCTAACAGCCTCAAGTAGAGCGGGCAATCTGATAACGGCAACTTCTGGAAAAGATCTGAAAAGTCAAGCAAACAATTCCTTAATATTACACATGGCAGAAGTACAATACAATACTCAAGTATATTTCATCTTCAGCTGAAGGCTTACCCTGGCTGTCTCGACGGGTCAGGCTGTAGAGGGCAAACTTGCGTGGGTTATCCTGTACCATGAACTTCTTCAGCAGGCCCTGAATGACCTCGCTGACCGTGGTGGTACTGCTAATGTGTAGCTGTTTAACGGCATCGTTGGGCAAGTAAAAGGATGTGCGTTCATCTGAACTATCAGAAGAGGAACAGGGTCCTGGCGACTTCCCATCCACAGAAAATACAGTCACGGGCCTGCGCAACTTCAAGTGAACCTTTATGAAACCAGTGTATGTGCCATCTGAGCCCTGGAAGATAACAAAGCAACTTCAGTCAGGTCATTTCTCACTGTAAAATGCTCAAATTACAACACTGAGTGCAAATGCTTTGTTGACAAAGCAGTACTCACTAATTTCATTCCATTCTCCGTCACTTTGGAGTTGTAGTCATCTATTTTAGCTTTAATCTCTTCTTCTGTGAGGGATGTTGGCTTTTCTTCCTCTTCCTCTTTTGTGACACTCTAAAACCAAGATAAAAAACTGTGAGCTCAAGATTAGATGAGGCATCTTTATATCAAACAGTATAAACAGGCTCAAACTTGTGCGGTATTAATGAGCTGTGGAGGAAAAGGTCATCAACATCATCACTGCGGAAAAGCTGATGCTGACATTATAAGCATTTACCATGACCAAACTTCACAGATGAACTGATGAAGGTGAAGGTGCTGAATTAGTCGAACTGGTTGAACTCTCAAATAGCTGATTTTTCTGTGATCGTTCCTTTTTGAAATTCCTCTGAGATAGTTCCACCGTATAATTGTTTTTTTCTTTTTTATTAACCACTGTTATTGAGTGTAGAGAGAGCAGAACATCTCTCAGGGAGGAAGAGAGGACTGATTGCTGGCAAGACTGTAGACACTTACGTTATCAAGATAAGCAGTTATCTGCCCTTCACAAGAAGCTGTTATGTGATGTATAATGCTTGTATGATGGAGAAACTGCCTTCAGAAATCAGAAATAAATATGCTGTTTTGCTGCTCAAGAAACATCTCTTAATTATCCCTGTTGAAAACAGTGCTAAACTGTGATGCATCTTACTAACCACAAACTTTTGAACGGTGGTATATATAAACAATATAAATCAACAGGATTTATAATATGCTGATATTTATGTCTGAACAATACTACTATTATTTATTCAATTCCAGGGTGCAATGTCACTCAATGAGTGCGATAGATATCAATGTCTCTGTCTTTCTCTATGTGTACAGGATGACAGTAACAGTTGAATGCCTCTTGAGACTTCTTTAAACAAATCCAGGTTGATCGAGACCAGACTAGAGTCTATGCAAAGACATTTTGGCCTCTGAGGAGTGCACTACCGATCCAAAAAGATTTATCAATAAACAACAGGGAGAAACACCAATCATTTTAATGTTCACATGCAGTCGAATCCAAAGTCTGTGCTATTTATTCTCTCTTTTTTTGTGAATTGAACAGTGTGTGTGTGTGTGTGTGTGTGTGTGTGTGTGTATGGATAACAAAACCAGTCATAAGTAGCATAAGTAGGTATATCTGTAGCAACAGCCAACAATCCTACATCAAAATTAATAGACTTTTCTTTTATATCAAAAATCATCAGGATATTAAGTAAAAATCATGTTTCATGAATATATTTTTTTAATTTTCTACCATAAATATATCAAAACTTCATTTTCGCTTAGTAATGTGCATTGCTAAGGGCTTCACTTGGACAACTTTAAAGGCGATTTTATCAATATTTAGATTTTTTTTGCACCCTTAGATTCTATTTTTTCAAATAATTGTATGTCAACCACATATTGTCTGATATTAGCATTTACCCTTATGAATGATTTTGTGGTCCAAGGTCACACATAAAAAATAAAATCACAGTTATTTAAAACTGCGGTAATAATTCATAATATAACTGCTCTTACTGATCAATTAAAAAAAAAAAAAAACGTATCATCCTCCAAATATCTAAAAATGAGGACTGATATGACGAAATCCTTGGTAGGGTCACACATTCACTCTTATGGGTAGAAATAGTAATGGGTATATATAATGGGAAGGAATGAAGCTGGGGCACGTGACACTAAATATTCCATCATTTCCAGTGACAGAAAGAAACCGTTCTCTTGGAGGGGTTTTCTAGGGGGAGTGACATCCAGTTCAGTTGCTGAGCAAGCCTTAGCAACAAAGATTCTGTCGGAGGTATTTTTAGCTTCTAGCTGCATCCCCCGTAATACACGCAAAGTGAGTTTCTCTCTTCTTTTCTGGGACGAAAGAATACGAATGAAAAAGCGAGATCATTTATTCATGGAGATCCCTGGGGCAGCAGCATGGCAGCTCTATGTCTCATTGAGCAGAAAGAGACTGACTCGTGCACACATGAACACACAAACATTAAGCCTGAGCGGAGAGGAAGAAGAATTTATCTGGGCGCTTAGCAAACAAATTAACTTCTGCCTGGCCCACACACTACAACTGCCTGGCATGAACAAGCTCAATGGACGGAAAGTTCAGAAATCTTCTCAAATGAGACAGCTTGTTATGAAAGACAGAATCTGCAGAAAGGAAATTCTGCATTTATTCTGTTGCGTCTTGCGGTATGTGGTGACACAAAAAAAAAGAGAAGCGATTTCATCCAGTGTTGCTAATTACAATTAAAATGACTACTGCAACAGGTAAAATCCACTTAAAATTAAGGTTGGCATGTTTTTCCATCCTTTTCTTCTGGCCAAATTAGCCAAAGAATAATGATATTTAATTATCTTAATGTATATGCTCAAATGTTAGAGTATATAAGTAATAACATATTAAACAGTAATATTTATTAACACCTATTTTCACTAAAATATATAAAATAAAATAAATCAAGATTTTCAGTGACCAATGTGTACACAAATCAAACGTTTTTTTGGAAAGGAGTCATGGAAATGAAGCAAGTTTACCAACTCTGGCCCCATTTTACTACATAATCAGAGACGTAGTTGAAACATCCGTTGTAATACACTCACAGTTTATTTTTTGTTGCAGAGTTTGCAGAGATGAGGAGAGATTACAAATTTGGAAACAAACTTTCTTTAGGCAAAGAGAAAGAGCCACTGTGACATCCTATAGTGTTCTGTGAAGAGAAGTGTTATCTCATGGTCTGTGCAATCGCTCATGCAACAGTCACGTTCACTTCTTCAAATTTCTCTGTTTTGTATTGTGTGGTGTAGACCAGAGACAATGATCAATTGTGTGAGATTATCCAAAAGCACATGCCATAATTCAACCACAGAAGGAAAAATTTGTAAAAAAAAATAATAATAATTTATACTGTGCATAAAGAAAATGCAGCCTGCTTGGTGCTGTTAATTTAAGTGTGTCATTTGTGTGCCTCTAGTGGCACCAAACAGTACTGCAAAATAATGACAGTTTTCAGAGAGGTTTTCCCAAACACTTACAGTCCCTCCTCCATCTACCATTGGTCAATAATCCAGATTTACACATCCACTTTTGAAAACGAATCCTCTGCCATTCCACAATCAATCCATAGATCTGATATTATTTATTAACACTGACAAGTAAGGAGACAATGTATATTTTTGTAGCATCCGCTTTCTTAATTTTTCTCCCAATAACTTTAATCCCTTGGTGCACACAACCAAAATCTCTCAGGAATTCCTGTATTTGTGACCAGAGGACTGTGAGCTGCTAAATATATCATTCTCCCTCCCTTCCTCACATCCAAAGCAGAGAAAGTGGCCTTTTGGAACAATGGGGCAAAACAATGGAGACAAGTTTAAATGTTGACTTTAGGCTCTTTCAGAAATATTGCGTGTGTTTGACTGCAAATGCATCTACACAACATCCAAGCGGGGTCATCATATGCCATCACCATCACATTTGCAGTGTTAATATATGAAGGAGCTCTGATCTTCTCTTGAAACACAGTGAAGGAAGAATCCTTATTGTCCATGACATTTTTTGCTGGACAAAGTGTGTAAGAGTGCATGTGATAGGGAGCGTGGGAGTTGTAACTGGAATAAAGGGCATCATAATTGTGTAAGTGTCAGAGGGGGTAATGTGTGGGATCTCTCCTGTCTATTCACTGAAGCTCACAGTATCTGCTGTCATTCAGAGAGCTGACCCTACTGAGCTACCTATACACCTGCAAAACAAACCTCATCACTAAGGCAAACTGATCAGTAAGCTTGAAAAAACACTCCACTGCAGGTTTCATGCATCAATAGAAATTGCATCTGCAGACACATGATTTAGTTTCAGGTCTGAGACAGAAAACACCTTATGTGAGAAAGCTATGAATCGAACCTTTCAGATTTTAGCAGCGACTGAGCAGAAGCTACATCAAACGTGACCAGGATATCCTGTGAATGCACAAAAAAAAAAAAAAACACTGTCTGGCAACATATTTTTCTAGAATGCTCCTTGTGATGAATCAAAAATGTCTTGCAAAATATTATTTTGTTAAATGAATAAAATGCAAAATGATATGTACTTATTTTGTGTTTGTTTGCTCTTTGTGGAGAACCACAAATGTCTGGCAGAACAATTAACCCTGCTTTGAGCAATCAAACAGATAAAACCAACCTAACCTGTATGAACTGAACAATATATTTTCCTCTACTGAAAAATTGCTTTCATTGTTAAATGCTCCAGGTCGTTCTTTAAATCAAACTGAGAGTTAAACAAACAGAGGAAAAGAAGTCATAGAAGTCCTAAGTGGAGGGTGTTAACCATGTACATAACAAAGGTGCCTAGGGACATGACCTGAGCAAATATCAACTTACAGAGCCGACATGACACAAAAGAAAAGGGCACGGCTGTACATGCTAGCAGAGTGTCATCTCAGAGTCATCACTGCATGTCAGGCAGGTGTCCTTAAGCGCAGCACATGGCTACTCAGACTGATTAAGGAACACAATGCCCTTAGTGTCAGTTTCAGGAAACATGCAAGTCATCTACGTCTGCA